>NC_092036.1:25237664-25325756 GCF_003086295.3 Arachis hypogaea
GAGGAGCACAGCATCTTCACACACTTATCTGAAATTCCCACTATTGATTTACATAAGTATTTCTATCCCTTTTATTTTCTATTTATTCCATTAATCAAATTTAAACTAATAATCTGCCTAACTGAGATTTACAAGGTGACCATAGCTTGCTTCATACCAACAATCTCTGTGGGATCGACCCTTACTCACGTAAGGTATTACTTGGATGACCCAGTACACTTGCTGGTTAAGTTGAACGTAGTTGTGATCACATATGCCAAAGAGCCATTAAATAAATCTCATGCAAATACAAAGAGGGCAATCACAATTTTGTCCACCAAGTTTTTGGCGCCGTTGCCGGGGATTGTTCGAGTATGGACAACTGACGGTTCATCTTGTTGCTCAGATTAGGTAATTTTCTTTTCAAAAACTTTTTCAAAATTCTTCTTTTTCGTTTTTCCAAAAAAATTTCGAAAAAAATTTAATAAAAATCCAAAAAAAATCATAAAATCATAAAAACCAAAAATATTTTGTGTTCTTGTTTGAGTCTTGAGTCAAATTTTAAGTTTGGTGTCAATTGCATGCTTTAAAAATTTTTTCTTGCATTTTTCGAAAAAATTCATGCATTCATGGTGTTCTTCATGATCTTCAAGTTGTTCTTGACAAGTCTTCTTATTTGATCTTGATGATTTCTTGTTTTGTGTTGTTTGTTGTTTTTCATATGCATTTTTCGTTTGTTAGAGTCCATGCATTAAAGATTTCTAAGTTTGGTGTCTTTCATGTTTTCTTTGCATAAAAATTTTTTCAAAATTATGTTCTTGATGTTCATCATGATCTTCAAAGTGTTCTTGGTGTTCATCTTGACATTCATAGTGTTCTTGCATGCATCTTGTGTTTTGATCCAAAATTTGCATGTTTTGGGTCATGTTTGTGTTTTTCTCTCTCATCATTAAAAAATCAAAAAAAATATCTTTTCCTTTTTTCTCTCCAAACTTTCGAAATTTTGGGTTGACTTGGTCAAAAATTTTTAAAATTAGTTGTTTCTTACAAGTCAAGTATAATTTTCAATTTTAAAAATATTATCTTTTCAAAATCTTTTTCAAAAATCATATCTTTTCCATTTTTTCATTTTTTTTTCGAAAATTTCAAAAATCTTTTTCAAAATATTTTCAAAATATTTTTCTTATCTTTATATCATATTTTCAAAAATTCACTAATAATTAATGTGATTGATTCAAAAATTTGAAGTTTGTTACTTTCTTGTTAAGAAAGGTTCAATCTTTAAGTTCTAGAATCTTATCTTGAAGTTTCTTGTTAGTGAAGTAAGTAATTGTAAATTTAAAAATTAAATCTTTTTATCTTTTATCATATCTTTTTCAAAAATTTTATCTTTTTCAAAATTTGATTTCAAAATATCTTATCTAACTTCTTATCTTCTTATCTTTTTCAAATTTGATTTTAATATATTTTTTAATCAACTAACTAACTTTTTGTTTGTTTCCTATCTTTTTCAAAACCAACTAACTACTCTTCCCTCTCTAATTTTTGAAAATACTTCTCTCTTTTTCAAAATTTTTTTTTGTTTTAAATTTTAATTTTAATCTTATCTTATCTCTGATTTTCGAAAATCACTAACCACTTTTTCAAAACTATTTTCGAAATTCTCTATCTCTTTTCTTATTCTATTTAATTAATTATTTACTAACACTTCTCTTCACCTCTCTTCATCTAAAAATCCGAACCTATTCTCCTTCACTCTTCTCCCCTTTCTTCTTCTACTAACATAATGGAATCTCTATACTGTGACATAGAGGATTCCTCTTTCTTTTCTTGTTTTCTTCTCTTTCATATGAGCAGGAACAAGGAAAAAGGCACTCTTGTTGACATTGATCCAGAACCTGAAAGGACTCTGAAGAGAAAATTAAGAGAAGCTAAATTACAACAATCTAAAGGTAACCTTTCAGAAAATTTCGAACAAGAGAAGGAGATGGCAGCCGAAAATAATAATAATGCAAGGAGAATGCTTGGTGACTTCACAAAGCCAACGTCCAAGTTTGATGGAAGAAGCATCTCCATTCCTGCCATTGGAGCCAACAACTTTGAGCTGAAACCTCAGCTAGTTGCCTTAATGCAACAAAACTGCAAGTTTTATGGACTTCCATCTGAAGATCCCTACCAGTTTTTAACTGAGTTCTTGCAGATCTGTGAGACTGTAAAGACAAATGGAATTGATCCTGAAGTCTACAGACTCATGCTTTTCCCTTTTGCTGTAAGAGACAGAGCTAGAATATGGTTGGATTCACAACCTAAGGATAGCCTGGACTCCTGGGATAAGCTGGTCACTGCCTTCTTGGATAAATTCTTCCCTCCTCAAAAGCTGAGCAAGCTGAGAGTGGATGTTCAAACCTTCAAACAAAAAGATGGTGAATTCCTCTATGAAGCTTGGGAAAGATACAAGCAGCTGACTAAAAGATGTCCATCTGACATGTTTTCAGAATGGACCATATTAGATATATTCTATTATGGTCTATCTGAATTTTCAAAAATGTCATTGGACCATTCTGCAGGTGGATCTATTCACCTAAAGAAAACGCCTGAAGAGGCTCAAGAACTCATTGACATGGTTGCAAACAACCAATTCATGTACACTTCTGAGAGGAATTCCGTGAATAATGGGATACCTCAGAAGAAAGGAGTTCTTGAAATTGATGCTCTGAATGCCATACTGGCTCAAAACAAAGTGTTGACTCAACAGGTCAACATGATCTCTCAAAGTCTGAATGGATGGCAAAATGCATCCAACAGTACTAAAGAGGCAGCTTCTGAAGAAGCTTATGATCCTGAGAACCCTGCCATGGCAGAGGTTAATTACATGGGTGAACCTTATGGAAACACCTATAACTCATCATGGAGAAATCATCCAAATTTCTCATGGAAGGATCAACAAAAGCCTCAACAAGGCTTTAACAATGGTGGACGCACTAGGCTAAGCAATAGCAAGCCATATCCATCATCTTCTCAGCAACAGACAAAGAATTCTGAACAAAACACTTCTAATTTAGCCAATTTAGTCTCTGATCTGTCAAAGGCCACTTTCAGTTTCATGAATGAAACAAGATCCTCCATCAGAAATCTGGAGGCACAAGTGGGCCAGCTGAGTAAGAAAGTTATTGAAACTCCTCCCAGTATTCTCCCAAGCAATACAGAAGAGAATCTAAAAGGAGAGTGCAAGGCCATTGATGTGATCAATGTGGCCGAATGCACAAGGGAGGAGGAGGACGAAAATCCTAGTGAGGAAGACCTCCTGGGACGTCCTTCAAGCAAGAAGGAGTTTCCTGTTAAGGATCCAAAGGAATCTGGGGCTCATACAGAGACCATAGAGATTCCATTAAATCTCCTTCTGCCATTCATGAGCTCTGAAGCCTATTCTTCCTCTGAAGAGGATGAAGATGTGACTGGAGAGCAAGTTGCTCAATATTTAGGAGCTATCATGAAGCTGAATGCCAAGTTGTTTGGTAATGAGACTTGGGAAAGTGAACCTCCCTTGCTCATTAATGAACTAGATACCTGGATTCAGAAAACTCTACCTCAAAAGAAACAAGATCCTGGCAAGTTCTTAATACCTTGTACCATAGGCACCATGACCTTTGAAAAGGCTCTATGTGATCTGGGGTCAGGGATAAATCTTATGCCACTCTCTGTAATGGAGAAGCTGGGGATCATTGAGGTACAACCTGCCTTGTTCTCATTACAATTGGCAGACAAGTCATTGAGACAAGCTTATGGAATAGTGGAGGATGTGTTAGTAAAGGTTGAAGGCTTTTACATCCCTGCTGATTTCATAATCTTAGACACTAGGAAGGAAGAGGATGAATGCATCATCCTTGGAAGACCTTTCCTAGCCACAACAGAAGCTGTGATAGATGTCAATAGAGGTGAATTAGTCCTTCAATTGAATGGGGACTACCTTGTGTTTAAAGCACATGGCCATCTCTCTGTGACAAAAGAGAGTAAGCATGAAGAGCTTCTCTCAGTTCAGAGTCAAGAAGAGCCCCCACAGTCAAACTCTAAGTTTGGTGTTGGGAGGCCACAACCAAACTCTAAGTTTGGTGTTGGGACTATACAACATTGACCTGATCACCTTGTGGCTCCATGAGAACCAATGTCAAGCTATTGACATTAAAGAAGCGCTTGTTGGGAGGCAACCCAATTTTATTTATCTAATTTTTATTTCATTGTTATTTTGTGTTTTATTAGGTACATGATCATGAGACGTCACGAAAAAATCATAAAAATTAAAAACAGAATCAAAAACAGCAGAAGAAAAAATTCACACCCTGGAGGAAGCACAGGCTGGCGTTCAACGCCAGTAAGATGCATCTGGCCGGCGTTCAACGCCAGAACAGAGCATCATTCTGGCGCTGAACGCCAGAAACAAGCAACATTCTGGTGCTGAACGCCAGGAATGTGCCTAGAGAAGAAATGCTGGTGCTGAACGCCAGTAACAAGCATGAAACTGGCGTTCAACGCCAGAAACATGCTTTACATGGGCGTTGAACGCCCAGAATGTGCACCACACGGCGTTTGAATGCCAGAATGGTGTGCAAAGGCAATTTACATGCCTAGTTGGTGCAGGGATGGAATTCTTTGACACCTCAGGATCTGTGGACCCCACAGGATCCCCACCTACTATATTCCTACCTTACCTCCTAATCCTATTTTTGTGATGACTATTCCTCTTGTCACACTTCCCAACACTTTTCACCAATCACCTCAATTCCTCTTCCCAATCACCCCTTTCACCACTCACATCCATCCACTCTTCCCCATAAACCCCACCTACCTTCAAAAATTCAAAACCATTTTCCCACCCTAAATGGCTGAATAAACACTCCCCCCTCTCCCTATATATACCCTTCCATTCTACTTCATTTTCACACAACACAACCCCCTCTTCTTCCCCTTGGCCGAACCTACATCTCTCCCTCTCCTCCATATTTTCTTCTTCTTCTTCTTCTCTTCTTTCTTCTATTGCTCGAGGACGAGCAATATTTTAAGTTTGGTGTGGTAAAAGCATAAGCTTTTTTTGTTTTTCCATTACCATCAATGGCACCTAAGGCCGGAGAATCCTCTAGAAAAGAAAAAGGGAAGAAAAAAGCTTCCACCTCCGAGTCATGGGAGATGGAAAGATTCATCTCCAAAAGCCACCAAGACCACTTCTATGATGTTATGGCAAAGAAGAAGGTGATCCCTGAGGTCCCTTTCAAGCTCAAGAAGAATGAGTATCCGGAGATCCGACATGAGATCCGAAGAAGAGGTTGGGAAGTCATAACCAACCCCATGCAACAAGTCGAAATCTTAATGGTTCAAGAGTTCTATGCCAATGCATGGATCACTAGGAACCATGATCAAAGTATGAACCCGAATCCAAAGAATTATTTCACAATGGTTCGGGGGAAATACTTAGATTTTAGTCCGAAAAGTGTGAGGTTGGCGTTCCACTTGCCCATGATGCAAGGAGATGTACGCCCCTACACTAGAAGGGTCAACTTTAATCAAAGGTTGGACCAAGTCCTAATGGACATATGTGTGGAAGGAGCTCAATGGAGAATAGACTCCAAAGGCAAACCAGTTCAACTAAGAAGACTGGACCTCAAGCCTGTGGCTAGAGGATGGTTGGAATTCATTCAACGCTCCATCATTCCTACTAGCAACCGATCTGAAGTTACTGCGGATCGGGCCATCATGATTCATAGCATCATGATTGGAGAGGAAGTAGAAGTTCATGAGGTCATCTCCAATGAAATCTACAAAATGGCCGACAAGTCCTCCACCATGGCAAGGCTAGCTTTTCCTCACCTTATTTGCCATCTATGTTACTCAGCTGGAGTTATCATAGAAGGCGACATCTCCATTGAAGAGGATAAGCCCATCACCAAGAAGAGGATGGAGCAAGCAAGAGAAACCCTTCACGGTTCTCAAGAGATGCATGAGGAAGCTCATCATCAAGAAATCCCTGAGATGCCTCAAGGGATGCACTTTCCTCCCAACAACTATTGGGAACAACTCAACACTTCCTTAGAAGATTTGAGCCACAATGTGGAACAATTAAGGGTGGAACATCATGAGCACTCCATCATTCTCCATGAAATAAGAGAAGATCAAAGAGCAATGAGGGAGGAGCAACAAAGGCAAGGAAGGGACATAGAAGAGCTTAAGGACATTGTTGGTCCTTCAAGAAGAAGACGCCACTAAGGTGGACTCATTCCTTGTTCTTATTTCTTTTTGTTTTTCGGTTTTTAATGTTGTGTTTATCTATGTTTTGTGTCTCTACTTCATGATCATTAGTATGTAGTAACCATGTCTTAAAGCTATGAATAAAATCCATTAATCCTTCACCTCTCTTAAATGAAAAATGTTTTAATTCAATAGAACAAGAAGTACATGAATTTCGAATTTATCCTTGAATTTAATTTAATTATATTGATGTGGTGACAATACTTTTTGTTTTCTGAATGAATGATTGAACAGTGCATATTTTTGATCTTGTTGTTTATGAATGTTAAAACTGTTGGCTCTTGAAAGAATGATGAACAAAGAGAAATGTTATTGATGATATGAAAAATCATGAAATTGATTCTTGAAGCAAGAAAAAGCAGTGAAAAAGAAAGCTTGCAAAAAAAAAATGGCGAAAAAATAGAAAGAAAAAGAAAAAGCAAGCAGAAAAAGCCAATAGCCCTTAAACCCAAAAGGCAAGGGTAAAAAGGATCCAAGGCTTTGAGCATCAATGGATAGGAGGGCCCAAGGAAATAAAATCCAGGCCTAAGCGGCTAAACCAAGATGTCCCTAACCATGTGCTTGTGTCATGAAGGTCCAAGTGAAAAGCTTGAGACTGAGTGGTTAACGTCGTGATCCAAAGCAAAAAGAGTGTGCTTAAGAGCTCTGGACACCTCTAACTGGGGACTCTAGCAAAGCTGAGTCACAATCTGAAAAGGTTCACCCAATCATGTGTCTGTGGCATTTGTGTATCCGGTGGTAATACTGGAAAACAAAATGCTTAGGGCCACGGCCAAGACTCATAAGTAGCTGTGTTCAAGAATCAACATGCTTAACTAGGAAAGTTAATAACACTATCTGAAATTCTAAGTTCCTAGAGAAGCCAAACATTCTAAACTTCAAAGGAAAAAGTGAGATGCCAAAACTGTTCAGAAGCAAAAAGCTACAAGTCCCACTCATCTAGTTATAATTAATATTCATTGATATTTTGGAATTTATAGTATATTCTCTTCTTTTTATCCTAATTGATTTTCAGTTGCTTGGGGACAAGCAACAATTTAAGTTTGGTGTTGTGATGAGCGGATAATTTATACGCTTTTTGGCATTGTTTTTAGGTAGTTTTTAGTAAGTTCAAGCTACTTTTAGGGATGTTTTCATTAGTTTTTATGTTAAATTCACATTTCTGGACTTTACTATGAGTTTGTGTGTTTTTCTGTGATTTCAAGTAATTTCTGGCTGAAATTGAGGGACTTGAGCAAAACTCTGAAAAAAGCTGACAAAAGGACTGCTGATGCTGTTGGAATCTGACCTCCCTGCACTCGAAATGGATATTCTGGAGCTACAAAACTCCAATTGGCGCGCTCTCAACGGCGTTGGAAAGTAGACATCCAGAGCTTTTCATTAATATATAATAGTCCATACTTCATTCGGAAATTGATGATGTAACTTGGCGTTAAACGCCAAGTACATGCTGCTGTCTGGAGTTAAACGCCAGAAAAACGTCATGATCCGGAGTTGAACGCCCAAAACACGTTATAACTCGGAGTCAACTCCAAGAGAAGCCTCAGCTCGTGGATAGATCAAGCTCAGCCCAAGCATACACCAAGTGGTCCCCGGAGGTGGATTTATGCATCAATTACTTACTCATGTAAACCCTAGTAGCTAATCTAGTATAAATAGGATAAGTTACTATTGTATTAGGGATCTTTTGACAGTTTAATCTTTTGACTTTGTAGTCTTTGATCATTCGGTCTTTTGATCACTCAGGGGGCTGGCCATTCGGCCATGCCTGAACCTTTTACTTATGTATTTTCAACAGTGGAGTTTCTGCACACCATAGATTAAGGGTGTGGAGCTCTGCTGTACCTCAAGTTTCAATACAATTATTATTACTTTCTATTCGATTCTCTTTTATTCTTATTCCAAGATATACATTATACTTAACTTTGATGACTGTGATGATCCGTGACACTCATCATCATTCTCACCTATGAACGTACGTGACTGACAACCACTTCCGTTCTACTTTAGACCGGGCGCATATCTCTTAGATTCCCCAACAGAATCTTCGTGGTATAAGCTAGATAGATGGCGGCATTCATGAGGATCCGGAAAGTCTAAACCTTGTCTATGGTATTCCGAGTAGGATTCTAGGATTGGATGACTGTGACGAGCTTCAAACTCCTGAAGGCTGGGCGTGATGACAAGCGCAAAAGAATCAAGGGATTCTATTCCAACCTAATTGAGAACCGACAGATGATTAGCCATGCTGTGACAGAGCATAGGAACGTTTTCACTGAGAGGATAGGATGTAGCCATTGACAACGGTGATGCCCTACATACAGCTTGCCATGGAAAGGAATAGGAAGGATTGGATGAATGTAATAAGAAAATAGAGATACGAGAGGAGCACAGCATCTTCACACACTTATCTGAAATTCCCACTATTGATTTACATAAGTATTTCTATCCCTTTTATTTTCTATTTATTCCATTAATCAAATTTAAACCAATAATCTGCCTAATTGAGATTTACAAGGTGACCATAGCTTGCTTCATACCAACAATCTCTGTGGGATCGACCCTTACTCACGTAAGGTATTACTTGGATGACCCAGTACACTTGCTGGTTAAGTTGAACGTAGTTGTGATCACATATGCCAAAGAGCCATTAAATAAATCTCATGCAAATACAAAGAGGGCAATCACAATTTCGTCCACCAAAGAGTTTGATATAGAAATAAGAGACAGAAAAGGGACAGAGAACCAGGTAGCTGATCACTTGTCCTGGATAGAACCAGTAACTGGGGCGTCCCTCCCCTCTACTGAGATCTCTGAGACCTTTCCGGATGGGCAACTTTTTGCCATTCAGGAAGCACCATGATTTGCAGACATTGCAAACTATAAAGCTGTGAGGTTCATACCCTAGGAGTACAGCAATGTGCAAAGAAAAAAATTAATTTCAGATGCCAAGTACTACCTATGGGATGAGCCATATCTCTTTAAGAGATGTGCAGACGGAATGATCCGCAGATGTGTACCTAGAGAGGAAGCACAAAGGATCCTATGGCATTGCCATGGATCACAGTATGGGGGACATTTCGGAAGTGAGCGAACAGCCACTAAGGTCCTCCAATGTGGCGTCTACTGGCCTACTCTCTATAGGGATGCTCGAGAGTTTGTGCGTAACTGTGATAGTTGCCAAAGAGTTGGTAACTTGCCTCATGGTTATGCCATGCCTCAACAAGGGATCTTAGAGATTGAATTGTTTGATGTATGGGGTATAGACTTCATGGGTCCCTTCCCACCATCATACTCAAACACTTATATTCTGGTGGCAGTAGACTATGTATCTAAATGGGTAGAAGCAATTGCCACACCCAATAATGATACCAAGGCCGTGCTGAAATTCCTCCAGAAATACATCTTCAGCAGGTTTGGTATTCCCAGAGTACTAATCAGTGATGGGGGCACTTATTTCTGCAATAAACAGCTGTACTCTGCTATGGTCCGATATGGAATTAGCCACAAAGTAGCAACTCCGTATCATCCACAGACAAATGGGCAAGATGAAGTCTCTAATAGAGAGCTAAAAAGAATCCTGGAACGGATTGTAATTGCCCGTAGAAAGGATTGGGCAAAGAGCTTGGATGATGCTCTGTGGGCATACGGAACAGCATTCAAGACTCCTATAGGAACCTCTCCATATCAACTTGTGTATGGCAAGGCCTGTCATCTGCCCGTGGAACTGGAACATAAAGCCTACTGGGCAACCAGATTCCTAAACTTGGATGCTAAGTTAGCTGGTGAAAAAAGATTGCTCCAACTAAATGAGCTTGAGGAATCCAGACTCAGTGCCTTTGAAAATGCAAAAATTTATAAGGAAAAGGAAAAAAAGTGGCATGACAAGAAGTTGTCATCCAGAGTCTTTGAGCCAAGACAAAAAGTTCTGCTCTTCAACTCTAGGCTCAGACTATTCCCAGGAAAACTGAAATCCCGATGGAGGGGCCCGTATGTGATTACAGGAGTGTCACCATGTGGATATGTTGAGCTTCAGGATATTGATTCTGACAAAAAGTTCATTGTTAATGGACAGAGGATCAAACATTATCTTGAAAGCAATTTTGAGCAGGAATGCTCAAAACTGAGGCTTGAATGAGTCTCAGTAAAGGTCCAGCTAAAGACAATAAAGAAGCGCTTGCTGGGAGGCAACCCAGTCATTAGCAGGTTATTTGTTTTACTTAATAAAAGTTTGATATATATTCTTCAAGGTTGATAATCAAAATTGAAGGAATTCACAGAGTTACAGAAGGATTCAGTGAAAAAAGCAGAGAAAAGGAGCTTGCTGGCAAGAAAACGCCAGTAAAGGGCACTCTTTCTGCGCGTTTAACGCCAGTAAAGGCACCATTTTGGGCGTTAAACGCCAGAATGGGCACCATTCTGGGCGTTTAACGCTAGAATTGCAGCATCCTGGGCGTTCAGCAAAACGCCCAGTGATAAAGGGGTTTCTAGTGTTTAACGCCAGCCAGGGTGCCTGGCTGGGCATTAAACGCCCATAATGGCCAACAATTGGGCGTTAAACGCCAGAATGGATACCATTCTGGGCGTTTAACGCCAGAAAGGCAGGGGAAGGAGATTTTACTTTCCACTTCAAATTTTTTTCACACTTTCATGTTTTGACCCATAATTTTCTACATAAACATGTTACAAATTTTCATCATTCACCCTCAGATTTCAAAAATCCAACAATTTTCTAAATTATTTCTCAAATCTCTTTCAAATCCTTTCCAAATCTTCTTCAAAAACTCAAGTATTTTCTCAAATTCTTTCCATATCTTCTCAAATCTCTTTCAAAACTTTCGAAATCCCTCCTCCTCCCTTATAAATACACATTCGGCCATCCCCCTCTCTTTACCATTCGAATTTGCTTCTCCTCCTCTCTCTCCCCTTTCCTTTCTTTTGCTTGAGGGCAAGCAAATCTCTAAGTTTGGTGTGCTTTTCCGTGATCACTAAGTTAAGGCTCATCAAGACCATGGCTCCCAAAGGAAAACAAACCAATTCAAGAGGCAATAAAGAGAATACTCCAAAGAATCTTTGGAGTCAAGAGAGGTTCTTAACCAAAGAACATGCAGACCATTACCACAAAATAATGGGTCTAAGGTCAGTGATACCGGAAGTTAAATTCGATCTGAAAGAAGACGAATATCCGGAGGTCCAAGAGCAAATTCGAAATAGAGGATGGGAAATTCTAGCCAATCCTGAGACAAAGGTTGGAAGAAACATGGTTCAGGAATTCTACTCAAATATGTGGCTGACAGATAAGCAGAGAATGACTGGAACTGCTTTCCATACCTACAGAACCATGGTCAGAGGGAGAACTATTTACTTCCATCTGGACAAAATAAGAGAGGTCTTCAAACTGCCTCAACTACAAGATGATCCTGAATCCTTTAATAGGAGAATGGTGAGAGCAGATAAGGGGTTGGATCAAGTTCTAGAGGACATATGCCTCCCTGGAACTAAGTGGATAACTAATTCAAAGGTGTCCCAAACCAACTCAAGAGAGGAGATCTCAAACCAGTTGCAAGAGGTTGGCTAGACTTCATTGGGCGTTCTATATTGTCCACTAGTAACCGTTCTGAGGTCACTGTAAAGAGAGCAGTGATGATTCATTGCATTATGCTGGGAAAAGAAGTGGAGATTCATCATCTGATTTCTTGTGAGATTTACACAATTGCAAACAAGAACTCCACTGAAGCCAAACTGGCTTACCCAAGCTTAATCTCTTTGCTATGTAAGGATGCTGGGGTCAGGATGAGAGTAGATGAATTCATCCCAATTGAACATCCAATCACCAAGAAGTCAATGGAAGGACAAATGCAAGATAACTCTATCAAAAGGAGGGCGCAGGAATTCCTCCCTGAACTTCCTGAATTTGACTACTGGGCCCGCCTAGAAGCATCTGTTGCCAAGCTGCAAGAAGCTATGGAACAAATTAAGGAAGAACAGCAGAATCAAAACTGCATGCTCTGCAAATTGCTGAAGGAATAAGAGAAGCAGGGGCGTGAGCTAATGGAGCTGAAGCGCCAGAAGCTCTCCCTTGAAGGGTCAAACACCCCACAAGTTGAGGGAGCCTCCACTTCTCAAAATCAAGGTTGTTGAGTCCTAACTATGTGATAACCTTTATCATTAGGAATCTATTTTAGAGTCATTTAAATTTCTGTTTTTAATTTTCTGTTTTCTATTACTATTGGTCTTATCTTATATTTATTTTTTAGTCTTGTTCTTATTCCATGATTAATAAAATTTAAATTTCATGTCTTAAAGCTATGAATGTCCTATGAATCCATCACCTCTCTTAAATGAAAAATGCTTTAATCTCAAAAGAACAAGAAGTATAGGATTTCGAATTCATCTTTGAAACTAGTTGAATTAGTTTGATGTGGTGACAATACTTTTTGTTTTCTGAATGAATGCTTGAACAGTGCATATGTCTTTTGAATTTGTTGTTTAAATAATGTTAAATTTGTTGGCTCTTGAAAGAATGATGGAAAAGGAGAAATGTTATTGAGGATCTGAAAAATCATCAAATTAATTTCTTGAAGCAAGAAAAAGTAGTGAATACAAAAAAAAAGAAAGAAAAATAAAAAAAAGAGCAAGCAGAAAAAGCCAATAGCCCTTAAAACCAAAAGGCAAGGATACTAAAAAGGATCCAAGGCTTTGAGCATAAGTGGATAGGAGGGCCTAAAGGAATTAAATCCTGGCCTAAGCGGCTAAACCAAGCTGTCCCTAACCATGTGCTTGTGGGGTGAAGGTGTCAAGTGAAAAGCTTGAGACTGAGCGGTTAAAGTCATGATCCAAAGCAGAAAGAGTGTGCTTAAGAACCCTGGACACCTCTAATTGGGGACTCTAGCAAAGCTGAGTCACAATCTGAAAAGGTTCACCCAGTTATGTGTCTGTGGCATGTATTTATCTGGTGATAATACTGGAAAACAGAGTGCTTTGGGCCACGGCCAAGACTCATAAAGTAGCTGTGTTCAAGAATCAACATACTTAACTAGGAGAATCAATAACACTATCTGAATTCTGAGTTCCTATAGATGCCAATCATTCTAAACTTCAAAGGATAAAGTGAGATGCCAAAACTGTTCAGAGGCAAAAAGCTACTAGTCCCGCTCATCTAATTGGAGCTAAGTTTCATTGATATTTTGGAGTCTATAGTATGTTCTCTTCTTTTTATCCTATTTGATTTTCAGTTGCTTGGGGACAAGCAACAATTTAAGTTTGGTGTTGTGATGAGTGGATAATTTATACGTTTTTTGGCACTGTTTTTAGTACATTTTAGTTAGTTTTTATTATATTTTTTTTAGTTTTTAATTAAAATTCACTTTTCTAGACTTTACTATGAGTTTGTGTGTTTTTCTGTGATTTCAGGTATTTTCTGGCTGAAATTGAGGGACCAGAGCAAAAATCTGATTCAGAGGCTGAAAAAGGACTGCAGATGCTGTTGGATTCTGACCTCCCTGCACTCGAAGTGGATTTTCTGGAGCTACAGAAGCCCAATTAGCGCGCTCTCAATTGCGTTGGAAAGTAGAAATCCTGGAATTTTCAGCAATATATAATACTCCATACTTTGTTCAAGAATTGATGGCCCAAACTGGCGTTCCAAATCAGCTTCAGAATTCCCAGCGTTTAACGCCGGAACTGGCACAAAAGTTAGAGTTAAACGCCCAAACTGGCACAAAAGCTGGCGTTTAACTCCAGAAAAAGTCTCTACACATGAAAGCTTCAATGCTCAGCCCAAGCACACACCAAGTGGACCCCGGAAGTAGATTTTTACGTCATTTACTCATTCTTGTAAACCCTAGGTCACTAGTTCACTATAAATAGGACTTTTTGCTATTGTATCTTCATCTCATGACACATTACACGTTTCATATTGTATCTTCTACGGCATGAGTCTCTAAATTCCATGGTTGGGGGTGAGGAACTCTGCTGTGTCTTGATGGATTAATGCAATTACTACTGTTTATCATTCAATCACGCTTGCTTCTATTCTAAGATACCACTTGTTCTTCAACCTGATGAATGTGATGATCCGTGACACTCATCACCATTCTCACCGATGAACGTGTATCTAACAACCACCTCCGTTCTACCTTCGTTTGAGTGTGTATCTCTTGGATTCCTTAAGCAGAATCTTCGTGGTATATGCTAGAACCCATTGGCGGCCATTCTTGAGAATCCGGAAAGTCTAAACCTTGTCTGTGGTATTCCGAGTAGGATTCGAGGATGGAATGACTGTGATGAGCTTCAAACTCGCGAGTGTTGGGTGTTAGTGACAGACGCAAAAGAATCACTGGATTCTATTCCGACATGATCGAGAACCGACAGATGATTAGCCGTGCGGTGATAGCGTGCGTTGAACATTTTCATTGAGAGGATGCGAGGTAGCCATTGACAACGGTGAAACCCAACATACAGCTTGCCATGGAAGGAGCCTTGCGTGCATGAAGAAGAAGACAGTAGGAAAGTAGAGATTCAAAAGATATAGCATCTCCAAAACCTCAACCTGTTCTCCATTACTGCAAAACAAGTATTTATTTCATGTTCTTTTACTTTTTACAATTAAATCTGAGAATTATTGATATCCTGACTAAGAGTTACAAGATAACCATAGCTTGCTTCAAGCCGACAATCTCCATGGGATCGACCCTTACTCACGTAAGGTATTACTTGGACGACTCAGTGCACTTGCTGGTTAGTTGTGAGAAATTGAAAAAGTGTGATTGTGATTTCGTGCACCAATGGGTTCTGCAGTACTTCCTGGATGAGGCTCCTATTATTGCCCCCTGGTTTGGTGCTGGCTAATTTTGAGAGTGCGTCAGCTCGAGCATTTTGTTCCCGAGGTATATGTTGGATCTCATATTCCTGGAATTGCCCGAGTTGTTCCCTGATTTTGTCCAGGTACTTCTTTATAGCCGAATCTTTGGCTTGGTAAGTCTCTACTATTTACGAGGTAACAACCTGTGAATTGCTAAAGATGACAAGTTTTTGGGCTCCGACTTCTTTAGCCAGCTTCAAACCAGCCAATAATGCCACATACTCAGCCTGGTTATTGGAAGCAGGGAACTCAAACTTTAGTGAGAGTTCGATTTGGGTTCCCTGATTACTTTCTATTATCACGCCTGCTCCGCTCCCGATTTTATTGGAAGAGCCGTCCACGTAGAGATTCCACTTTATAGGGATTTCCAGGGTGTCAGTGTACTCTGCAATAAAGTTGGCCAAATACTGTGATTTGATCACTGTCCGAGCTTCATATTGGAGGTCGAATTTAGACAACTCGACTGTCCACTATAGGATTCTCCCTGCTAAATCTGTTTTCTGCAGAATGCCTTTTATGGGCTGGTTGGTCTGAACCTTGATGGTGTGAGCTTGGAAGTATGGACAAAGTCGTCGAGTTGAGTTGTTGCACTTCTTTGACACAGGTCGGGCTTTTCATGTTGAATATGGCCTGGCATTTTTCCGGGTTTGCTTCGATTTCTCTTTGTGTGAGCATGAATCCTAGGAACTTACCAGCTTCTACTGCGAAGGTGCATTTCGTAGGGTTAAGTCGCATGCCATGCTTTCTTATGGTATTGAATACTTGGGCGAGGTCGGACAGTAATGATTCCCCACGTTGTGTCTTTACTAACATGTCATCCACGTATACCTGCATTAGTTTTCCAATGTGATCTGCGAAGACTTTGTTCATTAACCTTTGGTAGGTAGCTCCTGCATTTTTGAGTCCGAATGGCATGACGACGTAGCAATAGTTCGCTTTGGGTATTAAGAATGAGGTTTTTTCTTGATCAGGTGGGTACATTGGGATTTGATTATACCCTGAATAAGCGTCCATAAATGAGAGGTACTTGTATCCGGAGGAGGCGTCCACTAGAGTGTCGATGTTTGGGAGTGGGTAGGGATCTTTTGGGCAGGCTTTGTTGAGGTCAGTGTAATCAGTGCACATCCGCCACTTTCCACTTGATTTTTTTTCAACAAGACAACATTGGCTAACCGTAGTGGGTACTTGACTTCCCTAATGAACCCTGCCTCCAGTAGAGCTTGTACCTGCTCTTCCACAGCTTGGGATCTTTCTACTCCAAGCTTTCTATGCCTCTGCTATACTGGTCGAGATCCTGGATATACTGCCAGCTTGTGGCACATTAGCTTGGGGTCTATGCCCGGCATGTCTGCGGCTTTCCATGCGAAGAGGTCGTTATTATCCTTTAAGAACTGTATGAGGGACTTTTTTACTTCTCCCTTTAGATTTACGCTGATATTGGTCATTTTATCTGGGACGTCTCCGATCTGGACTTTTTCTGTCTCGCCCTCAGGTTTTGGACGGAGTTCTTCCCGACCTCGAATTCCCCCGAGTTCGATGGTGTTGATTTCTTCTCCGTTGCCTCGAAGGTTTAGGCTTTCATTGTAACAGCGACGTGCTATTTTCTGGTCTCCTTTTATTGTAGCGATCCCTTTTGTAGTCGGGAATTTCATGCATAGATGTGGAGTTGAGACTACTATCCCGAGCTGATTTAGCGTTGTCCAACCTATTAAGGCATTGTTGGCTGAGCTTACGTCGACCACAATGTAGTCTATGTTGAGTGTCTTTGACCGATTTTCCTTTCCAAAGGTTGTGTGTAGCGTATCCAAGTGGTTGGATTGGAGTGTCTCCTAATCCGAATAGGCTGTTTGGATATGCTCGGAGCTCTTTTTCTTCCAGGATGAGTTTGTCGAATGCGATTCTGAATAAGATGTCAGTTGAGCTTCCTTGATCCACCAGTGTGCGGTGGAGGTTAGCGTTGGCCAATATAATAGTGATGACCATGGGATCGTCATGTCCCGAGATGATGCCAGTTGCGTCCTCTTTAGTGAAACTAATAGTAGGGAGGTTGGGTGCTCCTTCTCCTCCCTCGACGTGATATACGTCTTTGATGTGTCTTTTGTGAGATGATTTGGAGATTCCTTCTCCCGCAAATCCTCCTTGTATCATGTGAACATGTCTCTCTGGGGTACGAAGTGGCCGTTCTGTTCACCCGCCCTCTTCATCTCTTCTTCTTTTTCTGGGCTCATCTGTCTTACTGGCTAGGTACCGATCCAGTCTCCCTTCTCTTACCAATTTCTCTATGACATTCTTCAAATCGAAGCATTCGTTGGTGGGATGTACATAGATTCGATGGTATTCACAGTATTCCGTCCGATTTCCTCATCTCTTTTTACTTTTAAGTGGGCAAGGTGGTGGGATTTTTTCAGTATGGCATACTTCTCGATATACTTCTACTAGAGATACCCGGAGAGGGGTGTAGTTGTGGTATTTCTTGATCTTCTCTCCATGCTGATCTTCTTTTTTCTTCGACACTTTATCCTTATCCCGGGAGGAGTAAATGGGACAGATTTGGAGGTCTTTCCTACTTGAGAGTTTTTCTCTATGTTGATGTACTTTTCTGCTCGTTCTTGTACTTTGTTCAGGGATGTAGGATGTTTCTTTGATATGGAATGACTAAAAGGTCCCTTTCGGAGGACATTAATGAGACCCATAATGGCTGCTTCGGCCGATAGACTTTGTATGTCCAGACATGATTTGTTGAATCTTTCCATGTAGCTGTGAAGACTTTCCTGATCTCCTTGCTTGATCCCTAATAAACTTGGGGCGTGCTTGGCTTTGTCCTTCTGGATAGAGAATCTAGCAAGGAACTTTCCCGCTAAGTCGTCAAAGCTTGAGATGGACCTCGGGGGTAGGCTGTCAAACCACTTGATTGCTGTTTTAGTTAAGGTAGTTGGAAAGGCTTTGCACCGAGTTGCATTCGAGGCATCGGTGAGATACATTCTGCTTCTGAAATTACTGAGATGATGGCTTGGATCCGATGTGCTATCGTACGGGGTCATATCTGGGGCTTTGAAGTCTTTTGGAACTTTGGCTTTCATAATTTCTTTGATGAATGGGTCTTGATCCTTGTGGGAATTACCCTCGTGATTGGATTGAGTAGTCTTTTTTAGATCTGCTTCAAGCTGTAATAGTTTCTCTTCCAGCTCTTTGTGTCGCCTAGTTTCCCTTCTGAGGTCCTTCTCAGCTTCTCGTTGATACTTGGCCTCTTTTTCGAGCTGTTTGAGACGTTCTTGTTGAGCCTGAAGTGCCTCTAGGATTTCTACGTTTGGTGGGCTCTTATCCTTGTTTTGTTGAGGAGTATCCTTTGGTGTGACATCCGCATTCTTGTGCGGCGTCCTGTCCTCTAGATCAGAGTCGTGGTTGATGTTAAGGTTGTCAGCCATGACGATGGGATGACTTCCAGATTCCCCGACAACGATGCTAATGTTCCGAGGGTTACCTGAAACTGTAGGCCGATCTCAGACGAGATCTTCTGTACTGGTCGGAGTTGATGTGTTTGACTTAATGATGGTGGCTGGAGCTGTCGTGTCCGGCTTGTTGGACTTGGTGGTGGTGCTGATCCTTCGTCACCGGAGGGTGGTGGTACCTGCAAGGGTGGTGGGTGCTCCAGTGTATTTATAATAGTGTGAAATGATCTTTCTGGAGATAAGATAGTTATCTTATCTTATCTTTGAGTGAAGTCATCTTATCTTTAAGGGGAACCGCCTTTATCCTTCTAGGCCTTGGCTGCCTTTAGATTTGGGTTGTGTCCCTTCATTTGGGCCTACATGGGCCTCTTATGGCGATTTGGCCGACCTCTTTCATAAAGAGGTCGGGTAGTCCTGATCTGATCAGGTCGGTCGATTCGTCATTGATCCGCCCGGGTCGTACAACTCGACCCAGGGCATGAACAATTATCTTCCATGGGTATCAAGTTTGATGAAGAGGTTCAAGGATTGTTACTTCTTGGTTCCTTACCAGACTCGTGGAAAATTCTTAGAATGTCATTGTCCAATTCTGCTCCTGATGGTGTAATCTCTATGGATCCTGCAAAGAGTAGTGTTTTAAATAAAGAAATGAGAAGAAAGTCACAAGGTATATCGATTACACATTTAAATGTTCCTGTTTCTGAGTCTAGAGGGAGAAACAAAAGTCGAGGTCCTAAAAGTAGATATCAAAGCAGAAGCAAGTCTCGAGGAAAGTATAAAAATATTGAGTGACATCATTGTGGTCAAAAGGGACATGTGAAGAAATTTTGTTGGCATCTAAAGAAGAAGAAAGCCAAGGCAAGTAAAAACAAGAGCAAAAATAAAGATGATGGTAGCAATGAAGACAAGGTTAATGTAACTCATGATGATTTTCTTCTTATTGAGGAGTTTGAGTCTGTTAACCTTGTTGATAACAGCACTAGTTCGGTGATTGATAGTGGTGCTTCTATTCATGTTACATCTAGGAGGGATCTGTTTACGTCTTATACTCCTAGTGATTTTGGTGATGTGAAAATGGCTCATCAAGGTGTTTCAAAATGTACCGATATTGGAAAAATTTGCTTAAAAACCTCCAACAGTACCAACTTGACTTTGAAGCGTGTGAAGCATGTTCCAGATATTCGGTTGAACTTACTTTCTGTTGGTAAGTTATGTGATGAAGAATTGGATAACTCATTTTCTTGTGATAGTTGAAAGCTCACTAAGGGTTCCATGGTTGTTGCTAGAGGTACACGACACTCTACACTTTATTTAACTCAAGCAATGATTATGAAAGATGTTGTTAATGCTGCTGAGTTTGTTGATGAAACTGATTTATGACATAAGAGATTATGTCATATGAGTGAGAAAGGCATGAATATGTTATCCAAGAGGAATCTTTTATCTGGTTGTAAGGTTGCTTGGAAAAAGTGCAACCATTGCTTTGCTGGGAAACAAAACAGGGTTTCTTTCAAGAGTCATCTACCTTCAAGAAAGCCAGAGATACTTGACTTTGTGCATTCTGATGTGTGTGGTTGATGAAAACAAGAACATTTGGAGGATCTATCTATTTTATAACCTTTATTGATGATTATTCTAGAAAATTATGGGTTTACACTTTGAAAACTAAAGATCAAGTTTTGAATGTGTTCAAGCAATTTCAAGCTTCTGTTGAAAAAGAAACTGGAAAGAAGTTGAAATGCATTCGTACTGACAATGGTGGTGAGTACTCGGGTCCATTTGATGCTTATTGTAAAGATCATGGTATAAGACATAAGAAGACTCCTCCGAATATTTCTCAGTTGAATGGCTTGGCTGAAAGGATGAGCAGAACATTGGTTGAAAGAGTTAGGTGTTTATTGTCACAGTCTGGATTGACAAAATCCTTTTAGGGTGAAGCTTTAAGCACTATTGTTCATGTCTTAAACTGGACACCATGTGTTAATTCCCTTGCAATTTGAAGTTCCAGAGAATGTATGGTCAGGTAAAGATGTTTCTTATGATCATTTAAGAGTCTTTGGATGTAAAGTTTTTGTTCATATTCCCAAAGATGAGAGATCAAAGATTGATGTAAAGACTAGGCAATTTATTTTTATTAGCTATGGCATGGATGAGTTTGGTTATAGGTTTTATGATCTTGTTAGCAAGAAGGTGATTCGGAGTAGAGATGTTGTCTTTGTTGAAGATCAAACATTAAAGGATATTGATAATGCAGAGAAGCCAATGGTTCAGCCTAGTGTTGATTTTTCTAACTTGGATATTACTCCCTCTATACCTATGGTAGAAGATGGTAGAGTTGAAGTTCAAAATAATGAGCATGATACAAGTGCAGGTGAAGATGGAACAGTTGATCCGATACTTGATGAATTTGGTGATGATGATCTAGATGAACACCCAGCTTTGGAAATTCCTGCAAATGCACTCAGAAGGTCTACAAGAGAGAGGAAGCCTTCCTCAAGGTATTCTCCACATGAGTTTATTTTATTGACTGATGGGGGAGAATCTGAATGCTTTGGAGAGGTTGTTGAAGATGAAAGCAAAGCTCAATGGCTTGAAGCTATGCAAGAAGAAATGAAGTCCTTACTTGAGAATGATACCTATGAGTTGGTGAAGCTACCGAAGGGTTTGCGAGTTTTGAAGAACAAATGGGTATTCAGAATCAAGAATGAAGAACACAATTCTAAGCCTCGGTATAAAGCTAGATTGGTTGTTAGAGGCTTTAGCCAGAGAAAAAGTGTTGATTATGAGATCTTTTCTCCTATTATGAGAATGTCATCCATTTGTGCTGTGCTTGGATTAACAACATCTCTTGATTTGGAGATTGAGCAAAATGGATTTAGACAAAGAGATCTACATGGAGCAATCGGAGGGATTTGTTGTTAAAGAAAAGGAAGATTTTGTGTGCATGCTTAAGAAGAGTCTTTATGGGTTAAAGCAAGCTCCAAGACAGTGGCACAAGAAGTTTGAATCTGTTATGGGAGAGCATGGTCATCGTAAGACAACTTCAGATCATTGTGTATTTGTGCAAAAATTTTCTGATGGTGATTTTATCGTTCTTTTGCTTTATGTGGATGATATTTTGATTGTGGGCAAGAATGCTTTGAGGATTAATGAGTTGAAGAAACAGTTGAGCAAGTTCTTTGCTATGAAGGACATGGGTCCTACCAAATAGATTTTGGGCATGACTCTTACTCGTTATAGAGATTCCAAGAAACTTTATTTGTCACAGGAGAAGTACATAAAGAAGGTGCTTCAAAGGTTTGGCATGAATGATGCCAAATGTGTTGCTAGTTCTTTTGCTCCTCATTTTAAGTTGAGCAGCAAGTAGTGTCCAACCACTGATGAAAAAAACAAGTAATGGATGAAATTCCTTATGCCTCAGCTGTTGGAAGCTTGATGTATGCTATGGTGTGTACTAGACCAGACATTGCTCATGCGGTTGGTACTGTGAGTCGTTTTCTCTCTAGTCCAGGTAAAGAACATTTGAATGCTGTTAAATGGATTATCAGATATCTCAAAGGTACACCTAACTTGAGTTTGAGTTTTGGTAGTGAGAAACCTTTGCTAGTTGGCTTTACTGATGCGAACATGGTAGGAGATATTGATTCTCAAAAGTTATTTTAGGTTATTTGGTCAAGTTTGCAGGGGGAGCTATTTCATGGCAGTCAAGGTTACAGAAGTGTGTTGCACTTTCTACCACAGAGGCAGAGTTTATTGCAGCAACTGAAGCATGTAAAGAGTGTTGTGGATAAAGAAGTTTCTTGTAGCACTTGGTTTCAAGCAATACCGTTATGTGTTGTTGTGTGATAGTCAAAGTGCTATTCATCTTGCCAAAAATTCTACTTTTTATGCAATATCTAAATATATTGATGTTAGGTATCACTGGATACGGGATGTGTTAGATTCCAAGTTGTTGGAACTTGAGAAAGTTCACATTGATGACAATGGTGCTTATATGATGACAAAAACATTGTCAAGATATAAGCTTTAAACATGTTGTTTGATCACCGGAATGGCGAGGGCCTCCACCTGGTCGAGAAGGGGGAGATTTGTGGGGTTTTTTCTCTTCTTTGTAAGGCCCAAACCCAACTTTTTGAGGGTGTCTCTTTGCACCCATTGTGCCAAAACCCTAATAAAATTTTTAGGGTCTTTTGAGAATGTGAGAGAGTAGCCACCAAGTGAGAGAGGAGAGGAAAAACAGAATATCCGTTTTTATCTAAAGTAATAAAATTCAAATGGCAGTTTCTCATTCATTCACCGTTGGATTGGCATGAAATTTGAACTGAATGTTTCTCTCATCTTGTTCTTCATTCTGGTTGGTGGAGATGTTGATTGGAAATTTGTAGTGGAAGAAATTGACTTCGCAAGAGAGAAAATAGGTTTCCCGTTTTTACACAGAACAACAATCTTGGAACAGCAATTTCTCATTCTTTCACCGTTGGATCGATGTGAAATTTGAACTGCGTATTTTTTTTTTTTTATCTTTTTCTTCATTCTGAACGGTGGAGATTTTAGTTGAAGATCTGCAGAGGGAGAAATTGGCTTCGACAGCAGCTCTGTTTTTTTGGGTATATTTCATCTTCTTCCTTCTCATTTGTAAGCTTTGGTGCTTTAATATTTTGGCTGGTTATATGCACGTTTTTGTGCTTTGTTTGAGACTCTCTTGTACTTCATTTGATTATAGTAGAACTATTTCATTGGTTTGGACGATCCGTGATTTTTACCTCTCAAATTGAGTGGATTTTCCACGTTAAAATCTTGGTGTATTCTTGTTATTGCTTTACTTATTATATTTATTTATTCATAGTTGCTATCATATTATATTGTGAGTGCTTTCATATTATTCTTGTGTTGGATATTTGTGTTGTTTCTACTGTTAGGCTCTTTCAAAGAGTTGGTTGGGGGGGTTCACCGGGGAAGAACCGAAATTATGATATTTTTTCTTTTAATTTTTCTTTTTCATAATATCCATTGTTGAACGTGATAACCAATTTCTCTCATAGGAATATAAGTTGTCGTAAATTATTTATAGTATGTCACCAACAAAAAAATTATCTATAGTAGTGAATAATTTTATTAGCGATATCTATTTTTACATTTGTATGCAGTGATCATTTGTCACAATTTGAAAAAAAGAAATCAGCGAGCTGATTTATTTTTTCTTATGAAATTGTCTATTACGATTTTAGTATTTTAAATTTACGACAATTTGTTTTTTAATTTTCATTGCTACTAATAATTTGTTTTTTCACAATTTCCTTTTCTATTATTTTTTTAAAATGGCACTAACAATTTGTTTTTTCTGATAACAAATCCCATATTTTTAAAATTTAGCAAAATACACCTATATTTTAAAAAAATAGACATAACTGTTTATATTAAAAAGATCTGCCTATATACCCAAAGTTTTAAAGGCAAGCAATCCTAGTACTCTAAATTTATATTTCTGTCTATTTAAATATTAATAAAATTACAAATTAATTTGTTTATTTCATCTTGTACTATATAATATGAAGTTCAAATCGATTGTGTACTTCATCTATTATCTTCTATTATTATAATGGAATTCTTGAGTAGCATGGATGGAAAAGCTATCCACGTGTCACTTATTTTAATAACCCATAAATGTATGTATGCATGGATGTTTTATATCGACTTGCTATATACGTATATTGTTTGTACTTTAATTATTTGTATTAAGGAGGCCACTTACATAAAGACACAAAAAACATCTTTTATTAAAGACGTTCATACGTGTCATAGTATGATTGGACATCTCTATTAAACCGGTTAATAAGCTATTTTTTAATAATTTAAAATAAAATCGGTTTATTAAAAAAAGATAATAAACCTAATTGTCCGTATTATAATTATTAGATTCGGTTTGTTCCGATCAATTTACACAATATAAACCGAATTATATTTGAATTTTTTATAAAAAGACAAATATATCCTTAATTTTTTATTTTACAGACATTTATCTCTAATAATTTAAAAACACAATTAAATCCCTATAAAAAAATAATTCTAACCCTAACTCCTGATCTGTCCAAGCCCAAATTCAAGCTTAACAGTGAAATGGTGAAATAATTTGCTGCGAGTTAAACCCTGTGACCCTGAGAAGCCACGCCCGCCCAACCTTCTTTCTTTCTTCTCTTCTTCTCTGAAACCCAGCCCAGCCCGCAGACCTCCACACCAACCTTCCGTCCGTCCGTCCGTTCCCACCGCCGGCGACCACCGTCGCTAACCCTCCCTCCTCCCTTCTTTCTTTTCTTTCTTCCCTATTTCTCCATTTCTTTCCTCCTGTACGCAACACCCCTGTTCGTGGCGCCACCTCTGTCTGCACCTTCCAGTTCCGGTGAAAACCACCAGCGGCGGCGAAACTCTGTGCCGCTACGACACTACCTCCGCTCCTTACGCTATCTTCTTTTTTCACTCCTCAACGCAGGTTCCATTCTATCCTCTGTGTCTGTTTCTTTTTTTTCTAATTATTTTTTTTATTTCAGTGCCTTTTGATTCTGCTTTTACTGATCTTGTTAGACTTAGGATAGTTGATTATTTGTGTTTCTGGACTGAATGTGTATTGGCTGGTTGAAATTTTTGGGTTGATTGATGCTTACATTAAACTGAAATTGCTGTTTATGAATCTGGCATACAACCTGTTCGATAAATTGCCTGAAAGTTAAATCTTATGTCTGATCATCATAGGCTTCAAATTTTGTTTTCATTAGGCATTGTAACTCATATTGTGCAGTTTTCTATAAGTTTTTATGATGATTGAGATTGAATTTTGGTTATGCACTTGGTGAATGTTCTTGCTTAACACCAAATTGAACTGAAATTTTAGAATTCATTCCTTGTTTGGTGTTATATGTTAAGTGCATACAGAGTTAGCAAGTGAATTGATGATATTGCGTATCCATGTAGTTGTTGAACATAAATGATCATATACTCTTCCGACACCCTTGAACCGAAGCACAAGCAGTCAGCAAGAAACGTGGAATGGTAAGTATTGTATTCCATTCATTACGATTAATCACATGAAACCTTACCAGTTATCAATTATGAACGCGAGTGTGATTCAGAAGAGAGACGAGAGGATGTTTCGGTTGAGTAAGAACAAGGCTTCTTCGAAATCTGCAGCTGATACAAGATTTGAGTTCTGATTCTCTCATTTTAAGGCTCTTCAGGTAATTTAATTTAATTTTTATTTTTCCCTTATTCTTCCATTTACGTTGATAAATGCTAATGCAATAGTTTGTGAAAATTTGTTGTGTTTTTTTTTCACGTTATCTTAATACGCTTCGTATGTTCGCAATTGTTGATCCGCGGTGATGAACTGATTATGCGTTTGGTGCGGAATTTACAATGCAAGCCTCAGAATCTTAGATCCTATTTCTAATTTAGAAACAGCGAAAACTAGTGCTTTATTTGTTGAATTTTATCAAAGAAGATGAAATTTATTATGTGAAGAAGTTTAGTATTTTGGAAATGGATGATAATTAATTAAGGTGAACTAAAGTGAAGTTGTTCTGTTGAGGTATAATATAGAATCCTTGAGACTTGAATGTTTTATCAAATGCAAGTAGCAGATCGGGTTGTTGGTTTGATATGAATAACAAGTGTTCATACATATTTTTGTTCACATTATTAATAACTTAATACTAAGCAGTGGGACAAATCATAATATTGAATGACTGGAGTGACATGTTAAAAGTAAGCAAAGATGACTTATCTTTAAGTTCTAAAGTAGTTGTAATCAAGGGGGGAAATGTTTAAATCACCAAAATTATACTCTTTTTATCCAAATTTTAATGCTGAAAAAGTTGTATGTTGATTTTAGAATTGTTTTCAATAGTAATTCAGTGTGCAGGGAAATAAAGGAAATAGATGGTTCTGTTAATAATAACAAATACTGATTCTCTTGTTTGTAGGTACCCAAGGGATGGGAAGCTGCTTGTTTCTGTTGTTTCGGTAGAAAGTGGTAAAGCTATTGCAAAGTCAAGCAAGGTGCTGGTGCAAAATGGGAGTTGTCAGTGGTCAGATTCTTTTTCAAAATTTGTATTGTTTCCAGGAGATAATTCTTCCAAGGAGATTGATGAATGTCTCCTCAAGCTTATTGTTGCCATGGTGCTGATACTATTGCTGTTTGCTGTTCCTATTGTGTATACTCTACTTTGTAGTTAAGATGTTTCTTTATTAGTTAGAAGTTTGTTTGAATTATGATGTGGCTTAACAGGGACCATGAAGGTCTAGTATCCTTGGAGAGGTCACTGTTAATATGGCAAGTTATGTGAGTTCAAATGCTGAATCTCCACTTTCACTCAAGCTGGGTAAGTGGCAACCATGGGACAGTTTTACATGTCAGATATACAAATAAAGTTGTCTTACTTTGATTGAGTGCAGAAACCTGGATGGTTGTGTTACTGTGGTTGGTTACGCTCGGATTTAATTGTAGTCAAGTTTGGGAGAAAAGTAACATTGGAAATCTGGAATATATTGCTGAGTATTGAATGTATCTTATTAATTCCAATTACTCTTGTTAATCGACAACTTGTTTTCTTTGGGTAATCTCTGTTCATTCAAGCGGTATTCACTGTGATTTTACTCTCTGATATACAGTGTTGCATAGGATCATATGGAATTATATTTCTGCCCAAAGTTTTATGACTTGTATTCACTTGAAGTCTTAGCCACTAGATTGCCAACAGTTATTGCTGGTTCATACAGTTACATAATACCAATCATTTCAATAGTTCAAGCTAAAAGATATGATTTATATACAGATCCTTATGAGGTTAATGTCATTTTTCTTTCTTTAGATGCTACCCATTGTGCTGATTTTGGCTTAAATGGTTGAGTTCTCTTTTTTTCTCTTAAAAAAAAACTAAAATATTTTCTATAACTCAGATATTCACTCAGACAAAGAGGGATTCAAAGTGCCTTGATCGTAAGTGCATCTTTCCAGATGGTACTTGGATTTTTCCAAATCTGACTCGCATTAAGTGTTATTATTATAGGGACAACAATACTAACTGGATTACATTTAAACAAGCTAAGCAGGACAAGTGCATATTATTTTTATTTCCACTATTACAAAAAAAGGAATGAAAAGAAAACATTACAAACTCCATGCACACAAAGGAAAAACCAAGCACCAGAAAAACATCATAAAGTCACATACATGATTGAAGTTTGTACCACACATCGTCAAGGAAATGGTAATAAGGCATACATCCATGATTTGAATATGAATAGTGGACCCACAAATCCCCAAAATCCTACTATAAATCGAAAAGCCACACTCACAAACAGCCACTTCACTCCATGATTCTTTCTCTCTTTTTCATTGTCATTAGCATCATCATCAGGAACTTCCCCATCCATGGTACAGTTGAGCAGCAATGGTGGACCACATAGCTTGTTGCCGACGAAATCGGATGCTTCAAAGCTTTGCAACTGAGTGCCCGTTGGGATTTTGCCCTCCAAGTGATTGTAGGACAAGTCTAGCTTGTTCAGGAAGTTCAAGTTTGTGATGCTTTGAGGGATCTCCCCTGTGAGTTGGTTGCCAGAGAAATCAATGGATTCCAATGACTCCATATTGCCAATACTTTGTGACCACTTAACTCATTCTTGGACAAGTTCAAATAAATCAGAGCAGATAGGTTTGTGATTTCCATTAGTATTTCCCCCAACAATTTATTAGATGAAAGATCAATGTTTTTTACTAAGCCGAGAATGTTGTTGTACTCAGCATCTTTTCCTTTCACCCATAGGGTCATGCTTATAATATCACTTCCATACATCATGTCTTTTTGGATGGATGAACTTGCACTAGTTTTATCTATCATGGCACTCAAATGGTTCAAACAATTTGGTATAATAGACACATACAATAGGAATAATAGACACATCACTAACATCGAAACTTAGTTGGGTAATACTGTTTCTTCCATTTTTGTACTTCAACACTTTATTTTTTACCCAATCGCAAATTTCCATATTGCACATTTGCACCTAAACCGATCCTATATGCATCATCAACACACAAATGTTATTTATACAATTTAATTAAACAGAGGATTTGACTCAAGAGTTACCTTCCTCTTTTTCCAAAAGTTATAGCCGTCTGTAGATCTTCCAAGCTTAGTCGAGCTTCATTAATAAAACAAAATTTTATCAAGTGTTACTAGCAATATATAGTGGACAATTTTATACGCGATAAATAAAAAAGGGATATAATTATGGTCTCATTAGTAAAATAAGACCAATACATGAGTAATTCCTAATGATTCAACTCACCAAGTAAAAAATAAACATATGAATGAAATAAACAACATAGTTTAACAAAACAAAAAAGGTTAAATAAATCTATCTCTTACTTTTATAAAATTCAATAATTTTGATGTAATTAAATATTTTTGAAACAAAATCATTCTAAACCAAATTTATTAAGAACTTATTTAATTATATACTTTATCTATTAGAACATGTTATTCATTGGAACCTATATAAATTTTGAAATACCATCCTTCTTTTCCAGAACAAAATATAAAACATACTCAAAGTTGTAATATATTTTCATTTTTTTAGTAGATAACATTCTCTCGGTGAAGATTCTTTACTTGCAGAAAACAACAAATTAAATGCACACAAATTGAGGATTCACCCAAAATTCAAGAATCATGAACATAGAAATCCTATAGGTGTTGACAAAACAAAACAAAATCAATGTGCTAATGAATTGTAAGTTGAACAAGCATCAAAATATAGCCAAAAGTGCCTCATCCAAGAACAGTGTGCCTAACATTTTCGCAATTTAATCTTTATAGTAGATACAACACATAAATAAAATGCAAAACATTACATAGGCATTCAACCAAGCATGTGGTGTGCAATGCATAAATTCAGCATAATCAAGCAGATTTCAGCGGAATTCAATCCATAATGGCCATAATCCAACACTTGCAACTTAACAAAGATCTACTAAACTAATCCTAACCTATCTTAACCGCTTAAATCCACTAACAACATGCAAATTCTAAGTAACTAACTAATTAAAGAAAATAGACTAGAAAGCAGAGTAAAGAGAGAACCTGAGGTGATGACTAGGGTTCCTGAAGCAGAGAAACGGGAAAAGAAAGCAGTGGTACTATGTTATTGCCACCGCTGGAGGTGCGGTGACAATAACGCCAAAGAGGAGGAGCTGGGCGAAAATCAACAAGGCCACATTAACCCAGTCACAGTCACAGTTTCACATTAACCCAGTCACAGTTTCACATTCAAAAATCAACAAGGTCACATTCAAAAATCAACAACAGGACATAAAAGGAAGAGAAGAACCGAAGAAGTGAAGGCAGTGCCGCTAACCTTCGACGGCGACATGGACGGCGCCCGGCGAGACGACAGCGAGTGGTGACACAGCGGCGAGCTGCTCCAAGTTCGAGAGAATCCAGAGAGGACGGCGACAGGGGGAAGGAGGACGCCGAACTACGATAGAGGAAGTAGAGGCGCCGACAGTACGGACGGCGGCGGCACCGCGGCAGACCCGTTGCAGGGAGAACTTAGGGTTTTGGTAGGGTGAGTTTGGAAGGTGCTATGGGTTCAGACTTCAGGTGATAGTGATATATGATTCACGTCTTGGGGGGTGGGGTGGGTGCTAGGGGAAATGGGTGGGTGTAAGGGGGAAGGGGTGGGTTTGGAAAGTGAATCTGACCATTTTTTAAGTCGGTTTTTGATTGAACCGGTTAGACCGGTCGGTCTGACCGAATTTTAATATATTGAAATTAGTTTTATTTTGGTTAATTAAAAAATTTATAAAAAATCGGTTCACTAAAAACATCCAATTATATGACAACACGTAGGCGTCTTTATAAAAAGACGTTTTTTCTAACTTTGTGGGAGCATTCCCCTTGTATTAATTGTGCTTTTTGTTAGGATTGAACAGATTTGATAAACGGTAGTGATATGATTGCATGGAGGACAGATTTACGGTAGGACAGTAGTATTAGTTAAAATTTTTTTTAAGTTAGATTACTTTATTTATAGTTTAATTTATATTTTTCATTAAACTTGAATAATTATATGGTGTGAAATTTTAGAATTATCTTTTGTCGTTTCGTAATCTTATATCTTATTTATTAGGTACTATTACCATATTGAGAATTTTCGATTTTCATACTATATTTTGTTATTTTTTAGAAGTAAGTTACAATCCACCTTAGTGAATTTGCGGACATAATGATAGAGTGGAAGATGACTTCTCTTCTGTTTTATTCTTCTTTATTTTTATTATAGTTGTTCTCTCATCTTTTGTATATATATAACTTTGTTGTTTTAGAGGCTTTTGTTTTAAATTTTGAGAGATAGGAGTAAGCCTTCTATAAAACTTTGATGTATTTCTTGACTAATCAGCCTAAATTCTGCAGGCTGTGACTAGTTTCTTTTGTATATTGTATATATTTTATTTTGTTTATTTATTAGCTACTCCCTTGTATCGTGAGGCTTTAATGCAAGGTTGTATATTTATATGTTATGTTCTTATCTTGCCTACGCGTTTAGTTATCTTGCGTGAACGTTTCGCGCTTTGTAATTTTTGCTTTATGCAACTTTGAACTTTTATTCATTCATCGGGCTCCTAGTATTATTATTTCCTTCCATATATATTATTATATGAGTTTTAGAACTGTCGTGACATTTTATTATCCTTCACTTTATGGTTAGGGATAAGTCTTAGGATAATAGGGTGCTACATCATCGGCCATAGGACAGACATGCATCATGTGCATTTGTATGATTTGTTTGAGTATGCATACTTTGGTTTGCCTAATTGTTTATATATGTCTATATGCTACAAGAGTTAAATGTTGTTTCTATTTCTTTAATTGTGTATTACTTATATATGCTTTGTATGTGTTTGACCTTGAGAGACCTCTTATATTGGGGAGGTGTGATGAGGGTTGTTCTACCTAGTGATTTAGAGATTTGAAGAAGATAGAAGGTGAAAAGTTAGATTAGAGCTAGAATCTCTTAGTTAGATTACCAAGATTTCTGGTTCAGAATTAATTTTAACCTTGAATCTGAGTGTCAGAGTTCTAAGAATATTTTTGGCTTTTTCAGGACTTTATATATTATCTACGTGGGCACTTTTACCATGCTGAGAAACCCAGATTCTCATTCCATACGTATTTGTTGTTTTTCAGATGCAGGACGTGAGATACCCTACTCAGCATGCTGAAGACTCTTTAGGAGTGAAGATATACATTTTGTGTAATACCCGGTTTAACCGAAATTAATTAAATAATAAGTTAAGTAGGAGCGAATATGGTTGAAAGATTTGGCAATTGGAATTTGATGATTTAAATATAATATCTGGATTCAGTGAATTTTTCCGAGTCAGAAGACATAGTTTTCTGCGTAAAAGCGCGCAGTGGAACCTTGACCGGTAGTACCGGCTGAGACCTGTCTGGTATTGCAGCTGAAAAAATTGACTATGAGTAAATAGGATTAAGAAATGAGTAATTATGATTAGGGGAGGTAGAAATATTTGAAGTGCGATTTAGAGCGCCAATCTTAAAGGTTTTGGTCCAAAATTGGGCCAACGGACAAAAATAAGTGAACTGGGCCTAAGTGGGCCCAAGACCCAACATATATAAACATTAGTTATGAGCATTTCAGCTCATTTTACCCTAAAAGAGAGGTTGGGGCGCTGAAATAGAGAAGAGAGAAGAGAAGAGAGAAAACCTAACTCTCTTTGATCTTCAAATCACGATAACTTGAGCTACGAAGCTCCGATTGACGAGCCGTTTGCGGCCACGCATCGCTCTTTTCATCCTCTACAATTCTATCTAAGTTTTGTGGTGAGTATTCAATTCATCTCTGCCCAGTTTTCGAAATTCCCCACTGTTATACGTTTTTGGGTAGTTAGTGTTGAAATCTTGTGATTTTGGGTGTTTAGGGATACTCCAACATGGATTCCAAGTGGGTTCTATCCCTACTTCATATGGGCTGAGGTAAGAAGTGCTCAAACCCTTGTAATTTGTCATTTTTATGAGCCCTAGGTTGATGTATGTATGTGATATTGGTTATGTTAGTGCATTTGATGATCTTGGTGCACAATTGGGAGATTGGTGTTGCTTGAGGAACTTTAGTGAGGCTTGGGACTAAGGTTGGTAGAGACTTCTAAAGAAGAGGCTCAATTGGTTTGGCTACAAGAGGTACGGTTTAAGTTTCATTTAAGTACCGTGTGGTGTGATGAGAATTCCTAGGCTAGATGCCCCTAGGATTAAGTTTGGATTGTGTAAATGGTTGGTGCTAATATGCATAGTTGGTATGTAATGTGAAATTAATGATTGGATTGAGAATTGTGTGGCCTTGTATGTTTGGTGTATTGAAAATTTGATGTATTGGGTAATGAGTATTGATTTGTGGTTTATGCATTTAAATTGTGAAATTGGGCCAGAGGCCGTAAATTTTGGGCCAGAGGCCGGTAAGAGGTAAGGAAGGTAAGTTGATGTGTGCATTGTATGATGACACAAGTGATTGGATGGATTTTAGATAATGAATATATGAATGATTGGGTTGGTTATTGAATAATGAGGTTTGAGGAGTTGAAGTGTGGAAATTGGTAATTTTGGGTGAAATTGTATAGATGAGGTATGTTTGGTTTTGGTTGAGGTATGTTATGTGGTCATATATGTGATCATGATTATTGATGCCTTGATGGTATGATGATGCATAAGAGATATGCATGTTGTGGTATATACTTGAGAAATTATTAAGGTTGATTTGTGGGTGAAACCATGTGACAGTGAGTATAATATTGATTATGTGTAATGATGATTGATTGGAAATAGTATTGTTGGAAATTGGGATGAGGAAAGATGTATGACATGTTAATGTGTTTGTAATTTAGCCATTTGTTTGAAATGGGTAAAAATGGTTATATGGCGGTTTTGTGCATCGTGGTAAAGTGTTAATGTATGAGTTGAGAAGGCTTGATGTTGATTTTGGTATATTTTGATTGATTTCAAAAAGGGTTGAAACTAGCATGTTTTGGTTGATTTTAAAAAGGGTTGAAAATGGCTTGTTTTGAAAAGGGCACCTTGTGGTTTTGTATGAAAAACATGGTTTTTGGGCATACTTTGACGGGACATAACTTGGACTACGAATCTCTGTTTTGTACCAAATCTGTTTAGAAATGAAATTGGATCCGGGATGTCCCTGCCGTTTGAAGAACGGGTGAAAAACGATTTAAAATGAGGAAGTTATGTCCGTCAGAAGATTGGGGGTTGAATCTGTGAATTCTGCAGCTTTTAACTTAGAAAATTTTTAGCAGAATGTCCCTCCACGCGTAGGCGCACTTGGCGCGTACGCGTCGTTCTTCAAAAAGGCACCATCCACGCGTGCGCGTGGTGTGCGCGTGCGCGTTGATGCGCTGCACCCAATGCCCAGCCATTTTCCCGAGAGTTGTGCCAGAGTTGTGCCAGTTTTGTGCCTGGGGCGCAAATGCACCCACGCGTACGCGTGGCTGACGCTTACGCGTCGTCTGGCTGTGTTTCAATTCGTGCGTCCGCGTGTATGACGCATACGCGTCGATGAGCTTTGTGGGCATCCACGCGTGCGTGTGGAGTACGCGTACGCGTGGCCCTGTTTTCATCCCAAAGTTGATTTTTGAGTTCTAAAAGCAAAATCTCATACTTCTAAGCCTCCGATCTCACCCCTTATGTATTAAATCATTATGATATGCTTAGTAATGAGAAAGGAACTAGGGGATGTGGTAACTTGCGAGTGAAGCAAGGGGAAGAGTTATGATCAATGGTGATCAACGATGATTATATGAGATATGGAGGATGACGGTAGGAGTACCGTGTATGCCATGAGCCGAAGGGCTATATCTATTGATAAATGGCTGGTTCTTGATTGAACCATGAGCCGGATGGCTGAGTTATTGCCGGGTCACGGCAAAGCCATTATTGATTATGGCTGAGTATAAATGCATATATGATTAATGAATGAATGTGTTGAATGGATAATAATGGAAAATGTTGAAATGTGATGTGTAACCCCGGGTAGTAGGCAGTGGCGTTGTCCACTTGCTCCGGGTATGAGACGGAAAAGGATGTTTATGATAAATGAGTTAATTATGGAGTTTTGAATGAATGTAACTCTGATACCTGGGCAGTAGTAAGGGTTGGGGTTCGTCCCACTTGCTCCAGGTTAATGTTTGAGATTTGATAACAATAAGGATTGATAATATGAATTGAGATTGAATGAATATATGTTTAAGATACCTGGGCAGTAGCAAGGGTTGTGGTTCGTCCCGCTTGCTCCGGGTTAATGATTAAGATACCTGGGCAGTAGCAAGGGTTGTGGTTCATCCCACTTGCTCCAGGTCAGAGATTGTGACGCCTGGGTAGTAGCGGCAGTAGTGGTGAATCCATTCGCTCCAGGTTGAGCTGTTAAACACCTGCCTGGGTAGTAGCCGTAGTAGTGGTTGTTCCACTGGCTCTGGACTGAGCGGGTAGTAGCAAGGGGGTTGTAGCTCAAACCTACTTGCTCCGCAAGGGGTGTTTCTGTCCAATGGTTAGCTACCAGGACATGTCGGGTTGGCTATATAACCGACAGATGATATCATCAGCCATAGGGCAGGCATACATCATTTGCATATGTTTGAATTGTTTGGGTTTGCCTATTTATTTTGGATTTCTACATCATATATGCTATGTTACCTGATTATGTGGTACTTGTTCTACTTGTACCTTATTTGTGTATTACTTGCCTGTATTGCTTGTGTTTGTACAACTGAGAGGCCCCTCATGCTGGTGTCGGTGGATGTTGGGGGGCTATTCTTGATGAGATGAATTGGTGATGCGATTGCATAATGATGATGATTTTTGAATGAGATAATTTGAGCCCCCCTGGGTAGACGCAGTGATGTGATTTCACTAGCTCCAGGCGAGGGTATGATGTATTGATATAGAGTTGCTGAGGCAGAACAACTGGTGATGGTTTGCTTATGATTCTGAGTCTGATTTGTGGAAGAGTCAGCGAGTTGGGAAACATGTGTAACATGAACTAGATTTAGTATTCCCTTACAACAGTTGCCTATTCATGGATTAGTGAAAATCTAGGCTGGATATTTGGTGAAGAAGTTTAGGATGCTTAGTGAGTTTTTATTGCAGTGCATTGTATTTATTTGGCACTTTTACCATACTGGGAACCCATGGGCCCGGGGTTCTCATTCCGTATATATCTCTTGTTCTTCAGATACAGGTTTAGGTGCTCAGAAGTGAGCTACGGTTTGTCTGAGAGATGGCGAAGATATTTATTTTCTCTACCTTGCGTTTTGCTTAGAATCTCTCCACCTTTGTTTTGAAAAGATTATATTATGTATTGAACTCTTTTGGAACTTGCCTATAGAGGCTCTTATGTTTCCTTCGAGAGAGATTAGGATATACTGTTGTCAACTACTTTCATACTGTACCCTAGCCGGCCTAAACCTCGCGGGTCGCAACTAGTGGCTATTACTTATGTTATATATATCTATCCGTTATCTATCTCTTAATCTCCTTTATGCCTTGTCCGTATATCGTTTTTGGCTTCACGTTTTATCTTTTCGTTGTCGAAACGTGAGTGATACGTCTTCGCAATTTTATTTCTACTCTTTTCAGGCTTCTCGATTAATACTCCTTTCAAAAATTACCTATATTCATATATTAAAAATCCACCTGAGAGTCATACCACCGTAATATCATTGACTTATGACTCGAGCATAAGGATTTGAATATTAGGGTGTTACATTATGGTATCAGAGCAGTTCGTCCTTGTGAGCCTGAGGGATGGAACTGCTTATGCTTCAATGCATACTCTGAGTCTGTGCCTGTGCTAGTTAGGGTATCTAACCGATAGATCTAGCATGAAGTCCATGAGTGTACCTTTGGTACTTTGAAGCACTATACTTCCGATATTGAGACTGATCAACTTGATATCGATTGTTTGGTGTGTATAGGAACCAGATGGCGCCTCGTGGACCCGGTCGGGGACGTGAGAGAGATCGTACTAGCACGCAGGAACCGGAAGTCAACCCGAATAACCCGGTAAACCTTATGGCAGCATTGGAGAATATGGCTGCTGCTATACAAGCCACTGCGGAGGCTCTTGGGCAACAGATAAACAATAATGGCAATGGCGGAAGGGAAGCTCAGGGCCCGATGACACTAGCAACTTTCTTAAAGGTTAATCCACCTAAGTTCAAGGGAACCACCAATCCGACTGAAGCTGATACTTGGTTTCAGGCCATGGAGTGAGCACTGCAAGCGCAGTTGGTGCCTGAAGAGCAGCGTGTTGAATTTGCTACCTATCTGCTCACGGGGGAAGCATCACATTGGTGGCAAGGGGCTCGACGTCTTCTGCAACAGGGGAATGATCCTATCACTTGGGATGCCTTCCAGGTGGAATTCTACAAGAAGTACTTTCCGAATTCCGCCAGAACAGCCAAGGAATTGGAGTTACTGCAGCTGAAGCAAGGCGCTATGTCCGTATCTGAGTATACAGACAAATTTGAGGAGCTATTCAGGTTTTCCCGCATGTGTCAGGGAGCTCCAGGAGACTTTGAGGAATGGAAGTGTATTAAGTATGAGGGAGGACTTCGAAGTGAAATCCTGAGCTCCGTTGGACCGATGGAGATTAGGGTCTTCTCTGAACTTGTGAACAAGAGCCGTATTGCTAAAGAATGTGTGAGGAAGGCTGTTGAGGCAAAGAATGACCGTCGGGAGTCCCACCGCAGGGAGCACAATCAAGAATACCCAACAAGGGGTCAAGAGTTTAAGAGAAGAGGATACCCACAACGTTTTCCTCAAAGGCGAAATGACCTTGCAACGAGTGAGGAGTCCCAAAGAAACGGTAAGGGAAAACGGGCAGCGGCTGCTTCTGATGTTTCGAGCTGTCAGAGGTGTGGAAGTCATCACCCAAATAGGCCGTGCCGATTGGGGTCAGGCGTATGTTACAAGTGCGAGTTACCAGGACATGTATCAAGAAATTGCCAACAAGGAGAGAGTCAGGATGCGGGCCGATTGCGGCAGTAAGATTGAGGTAATTGCAATAATCAGGCCTAAATGGCAGTGTGTGATTTTATAATACCGCATGTACAGTAAAACTGGGACTGTCGAGCTTAATATTAGACTGAGAAGCAAACCGGATGGTCCGAGTAAGGATTTGCCTTAATATAAATAGATAAATGCTTGTGATGTAAACGATTTTCTGTTGAGAATGATGCGTTGCGTTTGTTATGTAGTTGGTTGACTTTTGGATTTTTGGTGAAATGGATTGAACCCGTGACTGTAGTTCCTTTGATCTAAATAGATAGGGGATGGTCCTAAATAATGGATTTGGAAACATTGATTTGAAATGTCGGTCAAGTTAAATTGTGGCTGTGAGCCTTGATGGTTCTGAAACGGATGAGAAAATTATCATTGATGCGTAATCGGATTTAGATGATGATTGAGTGCAAGTTGTCGTGTTCGAGAGATGAGTGCTATGATGTCTGGTCATGGTGACCTTGGATTTAGATTGAGGTTTATAATGATCGGTTTTGAAAGACGAATGTGAAAACCATTAAATTGAAGTGCTGATGTGGTACTTAGATTGGTTTGAGGAAACCCGTGACGGGTGTTAGACTCCAGTTTTTAGAAGAGGTACTGTCAAGATTTTCCAATAATTTGAGAGAGTGTTGGTTATAGTTTCGAGAATGATCTTTGATTGATTATAGTAATATGGAATGATGGCTATGATTAACGATGATGGCAACATTATTGATGACATGATTTGAGATTTAATAGGGTGTGAGTTGATGAGACGATAAAAGTAAGGAACGAGGCTGTTGGTCAGCGTTGAACGAATGACCGAGACCCTCAGGAATGGAGAAATCAGAGCGCGGCAACGGAAACGTGCAGAGTAAAAAGACCTTGGAACTATTATGCGTTGGACATAAAGGCACACTACGTGCGCGTACTCGTAGTGATGGATGGAATTTTCGAGGGCGAAAATTTCTGTTAGGGGGGTAGAATGTAATACCCGGTCTAACCGAAATTAATTAAATAATGAGTTAAGTAGGAGCGAATATGGTTGAAAGATTTGGCAATTGGAATTTGATGATTTAAATATGATATTTGGATTCAGTGAATTTTTCCGAGTCAGAAGACATAGTTTTCTGCGTAAAAGCGCGCAGTGAAATTTTGACCGGTAGTACCGGCTGAGACCTGTCTGGTACTGCAGCTGAAAAAATTGACTATGAGTAAATAGGATTAAGAAATGAGGAATTATGATTAGGGGAGGTAGAAATATTTGAAGTGCGATTTAGAGCGCTAATCTTAAAGGTTTTGGTCCAAAATTGGGCCAACGGACAAAAATAAGTGAACTGGGCCTTAGTGGGCCCAAGACCCAACATATATAAACATTAGTTATGAGCATTTCAGCTCATTTTATCCTAAAAGAGAGGTTGGGGCACTGAAATAGAGAAGAGAGAAGAGAAGAGAGAAAACCTAACTCTCTTTGATCTTCAAATCACCATAACTTGAGCTACGGAGCTCCGATTGACAAGCCGTTTACAGCCACACGTCGCTCTTTTCATCCTCTACAATTCTATCTAAGTTTTGTGGTGAGTATTCAATTCATCTCTGCCCAGTTTTCGAAATTCCCCACTGTTATACGTTTTTGGGTAGTTATTGTTGAAATCTTGTGATTTTGGGTGTTTAGGGATACTCCAACATGGATTCCAAGTGGATTCTATCCCTACTTCATATGGGCTGAGGTAAGAAGTGCTCAAACCCTTGTAATTTGTCATTTTTATGAGCCCTAGGTTGATGTATGTATGTGATATTGGTTATGTTAGTGCATTTGATGATCTTGGTGCACAATTGGGAGATTGGTGTTGCTTGAGGAACTTTAGTAAGGCTTGGGACTAAGGTTGGTGGAGACTTCTAAAGAAGAGGCTCAATTGGTTTGGCTACAAGAGGTACGGTTTAAGTTTCATTTAAGTACCGTGTGGTGTGATGAGAATTCCTAGGCTAGATGCCCCTAGGATTAAGTTTGGATTGTGTAAATGGTTGGTGCTAATATGCATAGTTGGTATGTAATGTGAAATTAATGATTGGATTGAGAATTGTGTGGCCTTGTATGTTTGGTGTATTGAAAATTTGATGTATTGGGTAATGAGTATTGATTTGTGGTTTATGCATTTAAATTGTGAAATTGGGCCAGAGGCCGTAAATTTTGGGCCGGAGGCCAGTAAGAGGTAAGGAAGGTAAGTTGATGTGTGCATTGTATGATGACACAAGTGATTGGATGGATTTTAGATAATGAATATATGAATGATTGGGTTGGTTATTGAATAATGAGGTTTAAGGAGTTGAAGTGTGGAAATTGGTAATTTTGGGTGAAATTGTATAGATGAGGTATGTTTGGTTTTGGTTGAGGTATGTTATGTGGTCATATATGTGATCATGATTATTGATGCCTTGATGGTATGATGATGCATAAGAGATATGCATGTTGTGGTATATACTTGAGAAATGATTAAGGTTGATTTGTGGGTGAAACCATGTGACAGTGAGTATAATATTGATTATGTGTAATGATGATTGATTGGAAATAGTATTGTTGGAAATTGGGATGAGGAAAGATGTATGACATGTTAATGTGTTTGTAATTTAGCCATTTGTTTGAAATGGGTAAAAATGGTTATATGGCGGTTTTGTGCATCGTGGTAAAGTGTTAATGTATGAGTTGATGAGGCTTGATGTTGATTTTGGTATATTTTGATTGATTTTAAAAAGGGTTGAAACTAGCATGTTTTGGTTGATTTTAAAAAGGGTTGAAAATGGCTTGTTTTGAAAAGGGCACCTTGTGGTTTTGTATGAAAAATATGGTTTTTGGGCATACTTTGACGGGACATAACTTGGACTACGGATCTCTGTTTTGTACTAAATCTGTTTAGAAATGAAATTGGATCCGGGATGTCCCTACCATTCGAAGAACGGGTGAAAAACGATTTAAAATGAGGAAGTTATGTCCGTCGGAAGATTGGGGGTTGAATCTGTGAATTCTGTAGCTTTTAACTTAGAAAATTTTTAGCAGAATGACCCTCCACGCGTAGGCGCACTTGGCGCGTACGCGTCGTTCTTCAAAAAGGCACCATCCACACGTGCGCGTGGTGTGCGCGTGCGCATCGATGCGCTGCACCCAATGCCCAGCCTTTTCCCGAGAGTTGTGCCAGAGTTGTGCCAGTTTTGTGCCTGGGGCGCAAATGCACCCACGCGTATGCGTGGCTGACGCTTACGCGTCGTCTGGCTGTGTTTCAATCCGCGCGTCCGCTTGTATGACACATACGCGTCGATGAGCTTTGTGGGCATCCACGCGTGCGCGTGGAGTACGCGTACGCGTGGCCCTGTTTTCATCCCAAAGTTGATTTTTGAGTTCTAAAAGCCAAATCTCATACTTCTAAGCCTCGGATCTCACCCCTTATGTATTAAATCATTATGATATGCTTAGTAATGAGAAAGGAACTAGGGGATGTGGTAACTTGCGAGTGAAGCAAGGGGAAGAGTTATGATCAATGGTGATCAACGATGATTATATGAGATATGGAGGATGACGGTAGGAGTACCATGTATGCCATGAGCCGAAGGGCTATATCTATTGATAAATGGCTGGTTCTTGATTGAACCATGAGCCGGATGGCTGAGTTATTGCCGGGTCACGGCAAAGCCATTATTGATTATGGCTGAGTATAAATGCGTATATGATTAATGAATGAATGTGTTGAATGGATAATAATGGAAAATGTTGAAATGTGATGTGTAACCCCGGGTAGTAGGCAGTGGCGTTGTCCACTTGCTCCGGGTATGAGACGGAAAAGGATGTTTATGATAAATGAGTTAATTATGGAGTTTTGAATGAATGTAACTCTGATACCTGGGCAGTAGTAAGGGTTGGGGTTCGACCCACTTGCTCCAGGTTAATGTTTGAGATTTGATAACTATGAGGATTGATAATATGAATTGAGATTGAATGAATATATGTTTAAGATACCTGGGCAGTAGCAAGGGTTGTGGTTCGTCCCGCTTGCTCCGGGTTAATGCTTAAGATACCTGGGCAGTAGCAAGGGTTGTGGTTCGTCCCGCTTGCTCCGGGTTAATGCTTAAGATACCTGGGCAGTAGCAAGGGTTGTGGTTCATCCCACTTGCTCCAGGTCAGAGATTGTGACGCCTGGGTAGTAGCGGCAGTAGTGGTGAATCCACTCGCTCCAGGTTGAGCTGTTAAACACCTGCCTGGGTAGTAGCCGCAGTAGTGGTTGTTCCACTGGCTCTGGGCTGAGCGGGTTGTAGCAAGGGGGTTGTAGCTCAAACATACTTGCTCCGCAAGGGGTGTTTCTGTCCAATGGTTAGCTACCAGGACATGTCGGGTTGGCTATATAACCGACAGATGATATCATCAGCCATAGGGCAGGCATACATCATTTGCATATGTTTGAATTGTTTGGGTTTGCCTATTTGTTTTGGATTTCTACATCATATATGCTATGTTACCTGATTATGTGCTACTTGTTCTACTTGTACCTTATTTGTGTATTACTTGCTTGTATTGCTTGTGTTTGTACAACTGAGAGGCCCCTTATGCTGGTGTCGGTGGATGTTGGGGGCTGTTCTTGATGAGATGAATTGGTGATGCGATTGCATGATGATGATGATTTTTGAATGAGATAATTTGAGCCCCCCTGGGTAGACGCAGTGATGTGATTTCACTAGCTCCAGGCGAGGGTATGATGTATTGATATAGAGTTGCTGAGGCAGAACAACTGGTGATGGTTTGCTTATGATTCTGAGTCTGATTCGTGGAAGAGTCAGTGAGTTGGGAAACATGTGTAACATGAACTAGATTTAGTATTCCCTTACAACAGTTGCCTATTCATGGATTAGTGAAAATCTAGGCTGGATATTTGGTGAAGAAGTTTAGGATGCTTAGTGAGTTTTTATTGCAGTGCATTGTATTTATTTGGCACTTTTACCGTACTGGGAACCCATGGGCCCGGGGTTCTCATTCCGTATATATCTCTTATTTTTCAGATACAGGTTCAGGTGCTCAGAAGTGAGCTGCGGTTTGTCTGAGAGATGGCGAAGATATTTATTTTCTCTACCTTGTGTTTTGCTTAGAATCTCTCCACCTTTGTTTTGAAAAGATTATATTATGTATTGAACTCTTTTGGAACTTGCCTATAGAGGCTCTTATGTTTCCTTCGAGAGAGATTAGGATATACTGTTGTCAACTACTTTCATACTGTACCCTAGCCGGCCTAAACTTCGCGGGTCGCGACTAGTGGCTATTACTTATGTTATATATATCTATCCGTTATCTATCTCTTAATCTCCTTTATGCCTTGTCCGTATATCGTTTTCGGCTTCACGTTTTATCTTTTCGTTGTCGAAACGTGAGTGATACGTCTTCGCAATTTTATTTCTACTCTTTTCAGGCTTCTCGATTAATACTCCTTTCAAAAATTACCTATATTCATATATTAAAAATCCACCTGAGAGTCGTACCACCGTAATATCATTGACTTATGACTCGAGCATAAGAATTTGAATATTAGGGTGTTACATTATGGGTATTTTTTATATTATGTATTTAGTGTTATATATATGTGTTTACTTTCTCCGATTTTGTATAAAAACATATTTTGTCTCTCTTAGAGGTTAACTTTGGAAAACTAGGATTCATATTTTGTTTGTTGGTTTATTTTGGATTGTGTGTGTATATATATATTCTAGCTGGCCTTTACTTTGCAGGTGGAGTTTAGAGGTTGATTATGTAATTAACTATCTTTTGGAACTCTATTTATATATATGTCATTTTCGGTTCGTGTATAAGCCTTTTATCTAAACGCTTTTCGAGTGTGATGCGTTTTCAGTCTTACTTTGTTCATCTTTCTTTCAAAAGTCTTAGTTAAACTATTTTTCTATTCTTCTTACTTTGTTCATCTTTCTTTCAAAAGTCTTAGTTAAACTATTTTTCTATTCTTCTTTCGTACATAGTTTTGTTTTCAGTGGTCGTGACACCTCACCACCTTTGATTTACAACCTAAGCATAAGGTTCTATGTGGTAGGATGTTACATCTTTGACCGATATTGTAACAGCCCAGACCACTCGCTAGCACGATATTATCCGTTTTGGCACACAAGGCCTCACAGTTTTGTCTTTGACGATAGGGATGATGGCCAAAACTCCCCACGCTCACTCGTCAAAACGCGTCATGCTAGAGAGAGGTATCCACACCCTTATAAAGGCATGCTTCGTTCCCCTCTCCAACCGAGGTTGGGACCTTACAATCCACCCCATAAGGGAGCCCAGCGCCCTCGCTGGCACATCGATCCGGGTTCTGCCTCTGATACTATATGTAACAGCCCAGACTACCCGCTAGCACGATATTGTCCGCTTTGGCAGACAAGGCCTCACGGTTTTGCTTTTGACGATAAGGATGATGGCCAAAGCCCCCACACTCACTCGTCAAAATGAGTCATGCTAGGGAGAGGTATCCACACCCTTATAAGGCATGCTTCGTTCCCGGCCTCCCCAACCGATGTGGGACCTTACAGATATTATTGACAAAACAACTTTTGAATGATTTGAAAATGCGATAAAAATAATTAATAAATATTATATTTTTATAATTGATAAAAAAACTTTTATATTTAGCAAACTACTTATCTATTTGATATAAATTATAGCAATATTTGAATAAATATTTAAAAAATGCACAAAAAAATTTGGAACAAAATTTAATCTCTAAATTTTTTATTTTTCAGAACAATGTAATCATTTACAATAATTTTTTTTTGAAAAAATTTACTTGATATAAAATTACCAAAATTTAAAGATGAGAAGATCTTATTCTTACAAAATTTATATCAAAATCTAATATCTAAAATTATTTTTAGAATATATATTTAATATTTATTTTTTTGTTTTATTTTTTATTTTTTTAAAGATTTATTTGTTATTAATATCATGTGAAATTATTTTTGTTAATAATGTCAACTTTCCAATATTATTTTAATAGCTTCATATATTGAAAAAACATACTCAACGTAAAATTATAGTTGACTCTGGTACTTAGTCTTGTGAAGAGATGTTATCATGTTAACCTCTCTTTAAATTCTATACTAACTTTGTTAGCGGCAAGTCAATGGAAATGTTAATTTTATGTCAGATCTTTCTAAACCTTTTTCTAAGTATAACATACTAAGCATAATTTATATTGATCAATGAAAAAGGAAATGATATAGACTAAGCAACGAAATAATTTAGCATTCACTAGCATAAATAAATAAAAATAACTGAATTTAAAAAGAATATTCTTTTGGACTTGTAACTAACATATATAGCAGACTCATCAAGAATCTGACGAAGGAGGTTTATGAGTTTGAGCTGCAGCAAGAAATAAAGCTCCAGTTCCAGTGCCGCCATGTGAGTGTTCCACAATTACATTATCTGAGAAATCCTTGCCCAACATTTGCCACACACTGCTATGAAGGTAGTTCCTGAAGATTCGGTAGTGTTCATAAAGACCTCCTTCCACAGTCACAACACTCTTTCGTTTCTCTATCCTGTCAAGCTTCTTGATTATTCCAACGATTCCTGCTCCGGCTAGGCGGGCACCTCGTTCTGTCACTATATCACATACCTCAGCAACCAGTTCACGTGCTACAAGGCTGCTGTTATTTATCTGCAAATTCCGCAATCAAATGCGTAAAAGTTAAACTTCTAAATATAAAATTTCAATGCTAGATGATAAAGGTTCTTACCCCAAAAATTTCATTGAGCTTCTCACCCACTACTTCACGATCTTCTGATGTGTCTTGATGCATAGCAGCCATATCAGGAGAACTGCATGAATCAATTGTGATAGATGAGACAATTATTTGTGATAGATTTTTATGATAATAATTAAACTAATTCATTTTTAACCAAATTAATAGAATTAGTTTAATTTTATACTCTGTTATGTAGATATTTTAGGTTGCCAAAACTCATTAATGTGCATGAATATTTATACGTGAATAATAACGTGAAAAAGAAGTAATATTTTCACTCTTCAATAATGTTATTAGGAAAACATCAACCTAAAATTATTATTTACTTTAATATCCATAATTTTTTATATATAATTTTTAAAATTATATATTTATCATATTTAATATTATTCAGTTATTTTAATGGTCATTGAAAATATAAAAAATAAAGAAAATAAAATAATTTTAAATTTATTTAAATTAATTTTTTATTGTCTCTTAAATATATATTTTTTATCAAATCGGTCACCAATGTATGTGTGTATAAATACATATGTAGTTTAATTTATTTTTAATGTATATTTATATTACGACATATATTTTATACAAATAGTAGCTGATTTTAGTAGTTAATTATGGTGTAAACATAACACAGTCAATTTTTTTACATGCACAGGGGACTTGGTGTAAGTACAATCAATTAATCCAAACTTAGCTTGGTTGGATCACATACTGTATTATTATTTTAGTATACCTTAGTCCATAGGGAATCATCAATTTTGGAGGCACCTTACTACCGAATAGAGCTGTTTCGTGAGCCAGCTTCAACAAGACCAGTCTCACAATTTCTCCCAGATACATTCCTGAAATCAGCTTCTCAAAGACCTATATATGGTCCCAAAAAAAATAAACAGAGATTAATGAGTCGGTCGTCATATAAAATATATTACAAAAAGTAATTAATTAAATGAAATTTCAGTAGCTCTACTAATTACTATACCCCGCTACCAGGATTTGAGCTTTCTGAATCTAATCTAGTGTCGAATGATGTCAATGGAAGATGAGGGGATCTGAAGTTTCCCCACTCCATGCTAATTACCTGCAATACTACAGTCCAATTTTATTAATTAAATTGCTTAATTATTCATAATTGATGTATAATGCACGTGTATGTGTGTGACAATTTTTTAATAACAACCGGCAAAAAAAGCAGGCAATAATATGTGTAGTGAATAAGTGAATCACTAATAGGTGAAAATTCAGATATACAGAGATACAGGCTCTCATAATATAAATTAGTGCTTCTTTCACTTTATTCCTCTTTTTGTATTTCTGTACAATTTTATTCTATACGAGAGTAAGAATAATACATATGATGTTATATATATAGCTTATGAATAAATTATGATATAGTGTGACTAACCAGCTCAGGAGAATTAGGATCCTCAGATGGTTCTGTATAAGCAGCATTGGTTCTCATAGCTAGAGTAATTGCAGCCACGCTGTCCCTGTTGTAATATCGACCTCCGGCCAAACCTCCAATTGTTTCATCAACCTATTCACTGCTAATTAATTTCTTTAATCCAATAATTTTTTTGGACATAAAATATATATACAAGTTAATATTAGTTAATACAAACTAACTTCGTTTCTTTGTCATTTTTAATTAGTTTGTGAAATAGTCATTGATATTAGTGAATACAAATTTTTTTAAATATTATAATTAATGATTTTGGGTTAAAATTTTAGGATTTTTCTTAAAAAAAAGACTAAAATATAAGAAGAAACCAAAAATAAAAAAATAAAGTAACCCAATTCTCTGTTTATATACGTGTATAGATGAACAGAGAATGTACATTTACAAACAAAATTGACTGAGAGAGAGAGAGAGCAAAGCCACTAACCAGTGCAAAAACATGCATTTTGGTCCCAAGATTCTTTAGCGCTTTATTAAGATCTTTCATCAATCCTTTGCGAACCTGGTTTTACAATTTGAATAATGCTCAAGTGTTGGTAATTAGCATGGATTCTCTTAAGAAATATTAACTAACTTTTATGATCACTTTGATAAATACACTAAAATTGTCATTTTTTTAAATACGTTTACATGTGTCATAATATTATTGGACATTTTTATTAAACTGGTTAATAATTTATTTTTTAATAAATTAGAATAAAATCGATTTATTATAGCAACAATAATAAATCTAATTGTCTGCACTCTAATTATTAGACCCGATTTGGTCCGACTGATTTACATAATCTAAACCGAATTATGTTTAAATTTTTTGATAAAAAGATAAATATATCCCTGATTTTTATTTAAAAAAAACAAAAAAAAAACCATGATCCAGTGAGTTATGTAAATTGGTCAGTTTACCAGATAACAATTGGGTTTATTATTATTAAGAAAAATCGGTTTTATTATAATTTGTTAAGAAATTCAAAAATAACCGGTTCATAAAGTACATACAATAATAATGCGACATATAAATGTCTTTACAAAGACATTTTACGCGTCTTTATAAGAGTATCATCCTTTAAATAATTATCATTACACTAAAAGTAAGTTTTATTATTAATGCATCACATTATAATTTTTTTACCCATCACATTATATTTAAACCTTAAATATATATGTATGCATTAGAAAAGAAAAGAGAAGAGAGATGGGTGAAGAAACTGAACCGGGTCATTGGAGTTTTTTCTTTGAAATGTAGTACCGGTGAAAGGAAGAGCATCATCAACTGGAAAAGATAAAGTGAAGCCCAAATTCATTTTCCTTTTTGAGTTATCATCCTCATCAATCACAGGGTGAGATGACACAAAGTTTGCTATCTCCGTAACCACAAAGTCAGTTATTTCCTATCACAAACAACCAACTTCCACATTATAGTAATTAAAGTATAATAATCATGTGTACGCTCAAATCATATCCATCAAATTAAGAAACTAAAAAATGAAAAGGAAAGAGCAACAAAGAAAGACGGATGCTTATCAATGATAATGAATGGAAACTATGGAAATATTCGAGAAAAATGCATGGAAATGATGTAGCTGTAAAAAAAAAATGGAATGTTGCCAAGGAACTTTGTTTAGAGGTGATGATATGCTAAAATTTGCAGTTGGGGGATATTTATATGGTGATAGTAATATTTTATTGGTAGAAAGTTATATGCAGTTGTTTTCATGTGAAATTGATAGTTAAAAATGGTTAAATAATTTAATTTAACATGTTGACTAAATTATCATATAGTACAATTGTAAGTGAATTTTCACATATTTTATTTTGCTAGGTAGTTGATTTCATATTTGCAGGGTCATGAAATGTGAGCCAATATGATGGGGCTGGAAGAGTCATTGCAATTCCTTATTAAAGGGGTGAGCAGAGTGTTATTTTTTTAATTTTCATTTTAAAAATATTATTTTAACAACTAAAACTAGCTTAACAACTAACAATTGGAAATGAAACCTGTATCAAAGACATATCTTCTAGTTCACCCAGATCTGAAGATTGGCTTAGTCCAGTTGTGGATGTAAACCCCTTTCTAGTGTTGTGTCGGAGTGTATAAGGTGGGTGAGTTGTAATATGAGTAAAAACATAAAGAAGAAAGAATGATATCCACCATTTTTGTAATTTTGAGTTTTCGGAATAATATCCACCTCTAGCAGTAGTAATTATTCTCTTTGTCGTACGAAACCCCAAGTAATTTTACATGGTTGATTAGATAATGCTATTTATTCAATTCATAGGAATAAGAAATCGAAGCGCACCACTTGATTAAGCTTTCCTTTTCGTTATAAGTGTATTGATATTAAGGTTAGAATAGTTGTAAGATTCAAGTCATAATAATTAGTTGATAGTAAAAGTACCATGGAAGAACCAGCCAAGACATGTGGAGGGATGGAAACCTCTTCCCTTTGAAGATCAGATATAGGTTTGTTCTTTCCACCAAGGCGCGCACACAAGAACAACAAGTTTGTCCCATGCAAATTCACCCCATAAAAGAATCCTTCTTCATCTCTGCCAACAGCTTCCAAAGCATTCATTATATTCTTAATTTGGATAAAGTAAGATGTATGAGTTGATGAATATTACCCATTAGGAAGGGACGTAACATTAGAAATGATCATATTAAGTGTGGACAATGATGAGGATTCATCTGAAGAAGGAGAAGCAAGAGAAGCTTTCATGTGAGAGACCAAATCATCAGCAACTTGCCATAGCTTTGACACTGGGGTGCCACATTCCCTTGCGAACCTCCGAATTATGTTCCTTGCATGCTTCAATCTTTGCTCTTTCATAAGCTTCCATCTTTTAATTAATGCCCCTGCCGCCACCACTGCCACCGCGGTCCCCACGGCTGCCGCTACCACCACCGCATTCCTCATCCTGTTCCGATCACAAAGGTTAGAGGAAATGGATGCGGGATCAATCTCGATCTTGTGTTATTGTGAAACAATCAAAATAACTGAAATCCGTTAATCTTGTACACAGGAACGGGTATAGTGGGGTAGTTGAATGGGTTTACGAGCATATTTGTTATGTATAATTTCTTTCATTATGAATTACATTTTTATATTTTGAGAAATAATTATATTTTCTTTCGTCATGTCCTTCTAAAACACATTCCTAAATATTGGGTTTTGTACTCTTGAATACGTGTCAAATTCCAGTTAACTTGCGCACTCAAAATGTCTATCAAGCTCTAACAATAATTCAGCTTGTACATTCATATATTTTTCGCATTCACAAATATTGTTTGTTTTTTTCTTTTATTTTTTATAATAGTAGGAATGTTTCTCGCCAAGAGACATCAAACAAACTAGACCATTGCTCATCATTAGATACAATTAGATACCTTTCACAATTTAACCCACACCTCAATGTATATCATTTATCACTTACTCCACTCTAAACACCTCCCTATTGAAGATGTTATTATTTCTTGCCTTCGGTATACACCAAGACCAACACTTTCTATTGTTCCTTGCGAGTTGTCACACTCCTACCACACTAAGTTTCAAAGCACGAAAGAGAATCGGCCACCCCCACATCACCATTCAACTTTGTAAGACATGAGCCCATACCCTCTGATTTTGTTCACAGCCAAAAAAAGATGGTGAACCGAGGACAGCCAAATTTTTTGTTTTCTCGTTCTTGTACTAAGCGTTCCCTTATTGTTATAAGTCTCACATCGAGTTTTTTGTTTTCTTAACAAACTACTTAACTCACAATTTTCATGGTCTCATTGAGGATTAGTATAGTCAACCCAAAAGGACTAATCGTAATAGGTTATCCATATAATGATTAGTGCCACTCTTCTAACAAAAGTTTCCACCTTAGAGTTATTAGAAGCAGGGAAGTCGAATCTTAGTGAGAGTTCTATCCGAGTTCGGTCATTTTTCAGGATGCACCTGTTCCGTTGTCGGTTTTGTTGGATAACACTGGGATTTGATTGTTATCCGAACTTCATACTTCAAGTCGAACTCGAACATTTTCACAACCCATTGTAGCATCCGTCCTACAAGGTCCGTCTTTTGTGGAATGTGTTTCATTGGTTGATTAGTACATACCTTTATTGTATCAGCTTGGAAATAAGATCGGAGCTTTCGAAATGTGAGGATAAGGGAATAAACAAACTTTTCTATCTTTTGATCGTTCAGCTCTGCCCCCTATAAAGCTTTGCTAATAAAGTAGATAGGTTGTTGCCCTTTTGCATCCTTTCGAATTAGTGCTGAAGCTATTGCTCCACTTGCTACGGCTAGGTTCAGTACGAGTTCTTCCCCTTTAATAGGTCGGGTAAGTACCGGGGGCTGGCTCAGGAAGGCTTTGAAGTCTTGAAAGGCCTGCTCGAATTCTGGAGTCCACTCGAAATGCTTCCCTTTTCTGAGGATGGCATATAAGGGTAGTGATTTTAAGGCAGATCCTGTCAAGAACCTGGATAAAGCCCTCAGCCTTCCATTTAATTGTTGGACCTCCTTGACACAGGTAGGACCCTTCATGTTGAGTATGGCTTGAAAATTATCCGGGTTCGCTTCTATGCCTCTTTGAGTTAGCATGAAGTACAAAAATTTCCCCCCTTCTACTACAAAGGTGCATTTTGAGGGGTTTAGCCTCATCCTTTGCTTCCTTATCGTAGAGAACACCCCCGAGTGGTCGGATAGCAGTGTCGAGTTTTTTTTGGTCTTGACGAGCATGTCGTCTACATATAATTTCATTAGTTCTCCTAGGTGGGAAGAGAACACCTTATTCATAAGCCGCTGGTACGTGATATCTGCGTTTTTTAACCCGAAAGACATCACTATATAACAATAGTTAGCTTTGGGGTTATGAACGAGGTCTTTTCTTGGTCTAGTTTATACATTGGAATTTAGTTGTATCCCGAGTAAGCGTCTATGAAGGAAAAATACTGATAACCTGAAGCTGAGTCGACCAAAGCATCAATGCTAGGGAGAGGGTATGGATCATTGGGGCAAGCCTTATTGAGGTCGGTATAATCTACGCATATCAACAAACAAGCACTTGAAAATGTAAAGAACTAATCCAACAATGAGCAAGATATGAATGGTTTAAAACTAAGAAAACAATATTCAATCTAATTTTACTCTTAACTAAGCAATAGCTACAATTAAGCAAGACAATTGAGAAATTGGTTTTCAAATATGAATGATAAAAGCAACTCTTGGTTAGGCATGGGAATTGGGGTAACTATCCTTGTCTAACAACCATATCTTGACAATTATGAGGAGCCAAACTCATTAAGTCTACTTCCAAACTTGAAGTACGTCAAATGGTTTGGTCAACATCAACCCATAAGGCCTCACCTCACTACAAATTAATCTAGTAGTAGGATAGTGTTAATGAGTATCAAATTGACCACTAAGGACTTTCAATTCATCAAATCCATTAGACCCAATGACTCAAGTTTACCCAATTCCCTTGGCCTAAGCCAAGAGTAAAAAGAACTACTCCATAATCAAAGTAAACAATTCATCGAACACTTGGTAAGCATTAACAAAAGACATGTTCAACTTGCAATTAAATCGAAATTAACAATTACCCACTAACAATTATCAACTTACAATAGCTCAAGCAACACAATGTAGCATAAAAATCATCAATCAAACATCAACAAGTCAAGATTCACAACATTCATGAATTGGGTATAACGTAACAATTGACAAAATTCATAAACTAACACAAGATATGAGTGAAAATATACTAAGAAATTCAAATTAAGCAACCAAAGATAGAAATTAACAAAACCCAATTCAGAATTAACAAGGAAGATCAAATCAAAGCTAGATCTAGAGAAGAACAAGGGTTTCTTCCTCTAGAGAACAAGGAACCTAAGAAAAACTAGAAAATTGTGTCTCAGTGCAAAAATGATTGATCCCCCCTTTCCCCTCAGCATCCTTGGGTCTTTTCCATGCAGAAGCAGCTTGAATTTGGGCCCATTGAGCCTCAGAAATCGCCAGGCATGATTTCTTTTAATGAGGTCACATGCAGCTTCCCGCGCGTGCGCGCCATGCGCGCGCTCGCGCCGATTGCTTTTGAGATTCACGCTAGCGCGCCAATTGCGCGTGCGCGTCGATGGAAATTCTTTGGCCTGCGCGGATGCGTCCATCCTTGCGCGCCGCTTCCAGCTATCCTCATCCACGCGTGCGCGTGATTTGCGCGTGAGCGCCGATGCTGCAATTCCCAAAATCCAATTCTTCATGTTCCTTCCTCTAGTGCATGCTTTTCTTCTCCCTTCTAGGCCATTCCTACCATACTAATTCTGAAATTCTAAGGTAAAACAAGCATTTTTTTCTACAATAGAGCAATATTGGGAAGTGAACACAAAATCATGCATTTCTTGTGAATAAGTGTGAGAAATATTGATAAAAACCCCAAAAATAAGCACAAGATAAACCACAAAATTGGGGTTTATCAAATCTCTCCACACTTAAACCAAGCATGTCCTCATGCTTAAAATAAAAAGACCAAAGATCATGGTGAGAAAGGGTTTATGAAATGCAAACTATCTAAGCAAATGTATGCAACTAATGTAAAATTGTCTATTGATGAGTGGATAATTTATACGCTTTTTGGTATTGTTTTTATGTAGTTTTTAGCATGATCTAGTTACTTTTAGGGATGTTTTCATTAGTTTTTATGCTAAATTCACATTTCTAGACTTTACTATGAGTTTGTGTGTTTTTTTGTGATTTCAGGTATTTTTTGGCTGAAATTGAGGGACCTGAGCAAAACTCTGATACGAGGCTGACAAAAGACTGCTGATGCTGTTGGAATCTGACATTCCTGCACTCAAAATGGATTTTCTGGAGCAACAGAACTCCAAATGGCGCGCTCTTAATGGTGTTGAAAAGTAGACATCTAGAGCTTTCCATCAATATATAATAGTCCATACTTTATTCATGATTAGACGACGTAAACTGGCGCTCAACGCCAGTTCCATGCTGCATTCTGGAGTCAAACGCCAGAAACACGTCACGAACCAGAGTTGAACGCCCAAAACACGTTACAACTTGGCGTTCAACTCCAAGAGAAGCCTCAGCTCGTGGATAGATCAAGCTCAGCCCAAGCACACACCAAGTGGGCCCCGGAAGTGGATTTATGCATCAATTACTTACTTTTGTAAACCCTAGTAGCTAGTTTAGTATAAATAGAACTTTTTACCTTTGTATTAGATGTCTTGGATTGTATTATTCAGTCTTCTGACCACGTTTGGGGGCTGGCCATTCGGCCATGCCTGAACCTTCATCACTTATGTATTTTCAACGGTGGAGTTTCTACACACCATAGATTAAGGGTGTGGAGCTCTGCTGTACCTCAAGTTTTAATACAATTACTACTATCTTCTATCCAATTCGATTTATTCCTGTTCTAAGATATTCGTTGCACTTCAACTTGATGAATGTGATGATCCGTGACACTCATCATCATTCTCATCAATGAACGCGCGTGATTGACAACCAGTTCCGTTCTACCTTAGACCGGGCACGTATCTCTTGGATTCCTTAATCAGAATCTTCGTGGTATAAGCTAGAATTGATGGCGGCATTCATGGGAATCCGGAAAGTCTAACCTTGTCTGTGGTATTCCGAGTAGGATTCTGGGATTGAATGACTGTGACGAGCTTCAAACTCTTGAAGGCTGGGCGTTAGTGACAGACGCAAAAGAATCACGGGATTCTATTCCAACCTGATTGAGAACCGACAGATGATTAGTCGTGCTGTGACAGAGCATTTGGACCATTTTCACTGAGAGGATGGGATGTAGCCATTGACAACAGTGATGCCTTACATACAGCTTTCCATGGAAAGAAGTAAGAAGAATTGGATGAAAGCAGTAGGAAAGCAGAGATTCAGAAGGAACACAGCACTTCCATACACTTATCTGAAATTTCCACCAATGAATTACATGAGTAACTTTATCTTTATTTTCTATTTATTTTATTATATTTATTTAAACCAATAATCTCTTAAATTAGTTAAATCCACCTGACTGGGATTTACAAGATGACCATAGCTTGCTTCATACCAACAATCTCCGTGGGATCGACCCTTACTCACGTAAGGTATTACTTGGACGACCAAGTGCACTTGCTGGTTAGTTGTACGAAGTTGTAAATTAAATTTTAGACACCATGATATTGAGCACCAAGTTTTTGGAGCCATTATCGGGGAATTAATTCCATACAACAATAAAGAGTACGAATCACAATTTTGCCTATCAAGTTTTTGGCGCCGTTGCCGGGGATTGTTCGAGTTTGGACAACTAATGGTTTATCTTGTTGCTCAGATTAGGTAATTTTCTTTTTATTTTCTTTTCAAAAAAGTTTTCAAAAATTTTTCAAAATTTTTTCTCTATTTTTCGTTTTTCCAAAAAATAATTTTCGAAAAATATAATAAAAATACAAAAAAAAATTATAAAATCATAAAAACTAAAAATATTTTGTGTTTCTTGTTTGAGTCTTGAGTCAATTTTTAAGTTTGGTGTCAATTGCATGCTTTAAAAAATTTTCTTGCATTTTTCGAAAATTCATGCATTCATGGTGTTCTTCATGATCTTCAAGTTGTTTTTGACAAGTCTTCTTGTTTGATCTTGATGTTTTCTTGTTTTGTGTTGTATGTTGTTTTTCATATGTATTTTTGCATTCTAGTGTCCATGCATTAAAGAATTCTAAGTTTGGTGTCTTGCATGTTTTCTTTGCATCAAAATTTTTTCAAAAATATGTTCTTGATGTTCATCATGATCTTCAAAGTGTTCTTGGTATTCATCTTAACATTCATAGTGTTCTTGCATGCATAATTGGTTTTGATCCAAAATTTTCATGTTTTGGGTCATAATTGTGTTTTTCTCTCTCATCATTAAAAATTTAAAAATACAAAAATATATTTTCCTTATTTCTCTCCAAATTTTTGAAAATTTGAGTTGACTTGGTCAAAAATTTTTAAAATTAGTTGTTTCTTACAAGTCAAGTCAAATTTTCAATTTTAAAAAAATCTTATCTTTTTAAAACTTTTTCAAAAATTAAATATTTTTCATTTTTCTTATTAATTTTCGAAAATTCTTTAAAATGTTTTTCAAAAAAATCTTTTTCTTAATTTTATCTTAATTTTCGAAATTATGCTAACAATTAATATGATTGATTAAAAAATTTGAAGTTTGTTACTTTCTTGTTAAGAAAGGTTCAATCTTTAAATTCTAGAACCATATCTTTTAGTTTCTTGTTAGTTAAGTAATTAATTTTAATTTTAAAAATTAAATCTTTTTCAATCCTATCTTTTTATCATATCTTCTTATCTTATCTTTTTATCATATCTTTTTCAAAATTTTATCTTTTTCAAAAATTTGATTTTAAAATATCTTATCTTATCTTCTTATCTTCTTATCTTTTCAAATTTGATTTTCAAATCTTTTTCAACTAACTATTTGACTTTTTCTTTGTTTCTTATCTTTTTCAAAACCACCTAACTACTTTTCCCTCTTTAATTTTTGAAAATATCTCATCTCTTTTTCAAAAATTCTTTTTAATTGTTTTAAATTTTAATTTTAATTATATCTTATCTTTAATTTTCGAAAATCATTAACTACTTTTTCAAAATTATTTTCGAATTCTCCCTCTCTTCTCTTCTTCTATATATTTATTTATTTACTAACACTTCTCTTCACCTCTCTTCATCTCCAATCACTGCCTTTATCCTCACCCTTGTGATTGGATTCTCCACTCTTATTCCTTTCTTCTTTTACTAATAATAAGGATCCTCTTTGTCCATATATAGAGGATTCCTCTTCCTTTTCTTTTTCTCTTCTCTTTCATATGAGTAGGAATAAGAAAAAAGGCACTCTTGTTGAAGCTGATCCTGAACTGAAAGGACTCTGAAGAGGAAACTAAGAGAAGCTAAATTACAACAATCCAGAGGCAACCTTTCTGAAATTTTTGAACAAGAGAAGGAGATGGCAGCCGAACCCAACAACAATAATGCAAGGAGGATGCTTCATGATTTTACTAAACCAACGTCCAAGTTTGATGGAAGAAGCATCTCAATTCCTGCCATTGGAGCAAACAATTTTGAGCTGAAACCTCAATTAGTTGCTTTGATGCAACAGAACTGCAAGTTTCATGGACTTCCATCTGAAGATCCTTATCAATTTTTAACTGAGTTCTTGCAGATTTGTGAGACTGTTAAGACGAATGGAGTAGATCCTGAAGTCTACAGGCTCATGCTTTTCCCTTTTGTTATGAGGGACAGAGCTAGAACATGGTTGGACTCACAACCTAAAGATAGCCTGGACTCCTGGGATAAGCTGGTCACAGCCTTCTTAGATAAATTCTTTCCTCCTCAAAAGCTGAGCAAGCTTAGAGTGGATGTTCAGACCTTCAAACAAAAAGATGGTGAATCCCTCTATGAAGTTTGGGAAAGATACAAGCAGATGACCAAAAAGTGTCCTTCTGACATGTTTTCAGAATGGACCATATTAGATATATTCTATTATGGTCTATCTAAGTTTTCCAAAATGTCATTGGACCATTCTGCAGGTGGATCCATTCACTTAAAGAAAACGCTTGCAGAAGCTCAAGAACTTATTGACATGGTTGCAAATAACCAATTCATGTACACTTCTGAGAGGAATTCTGTGAATAATGGAACGCCTCAGAGGAAGGGAGTTCTTGAAATTGATGCTCTGAATGCTATATTGGCTCAGAACAAAGTGTTGAATCAGCAAGTCAACATGATTTCTCAAAGTCTGAATGGATGGCAAAATGCATCCAACAGTACTAAAGAGGCATCTTCTGAAGAAGACGCTTATGATCCTGAGAACCCTGCAATGACAGAGGTAAATTACATGGGTGAATCTTATGGAAACACCTATAACTCATCATGGAGAAATTACCCAAATTTCTCATGGAAGGATCAACAAAGGCTTCAACTAGGCTTTAATAATGGTAGAAGAAATAGGTTTAGCAATAGCAAGCCTTTTCCATCATCTTCTCAGCAACAGACAGAGAATTCTGAGTAGAGCACCTCTAACTTATCAAACATAGTCTCTGATCTGTCTAAAGCCACTTTAAGTTTCATGAGTGAAACAAGGTCCTCCATTAGAAATTTGGAGGCACAAGTGGGCCAGCTGAGTAAGAAAGTCACTGAAACTCCTCCTAGTACTCTCCCAAGCAATACATAAGAGAATCCAAAGAGAGAGTGCAAGGCCATTGATATAGTCAATATGGCCGAATGCAAGGAGGAAGGGGAGGACGTGAATCCCAATGAGGAAGACCTCATGGGACGTCTCCCATCTAAGAAGGAGTTCCCTATTGAGGATCCAAAGGAATCCGAGGCTCATATAGAGACCATAGAGATTCCATTAAACCTCCTTCTGCCATTCATGAGCTCTGAAGACTATTCTTCCTCTGAAGAGGATGAAGATGTAACTGGAGAGCAAGTTGCTCAATATCTAGGAGCCATCATGAAGCTAAATGCCAAGTTATTTGGTAATGAGAGGAAGCATGAACAGCTTCTCTCAATGCAGAGTCAAACAGAGCCCCCACAGTCAAACTCTAAGTTTGGTGTTGGGAGGTCCTAACATTGACCTGATCACCTGTGAGGCTCCATGAGAGCCCACTGTCAAGCTATTGACATTAAAGAAGTGCTTATTGGGAGGCAACCCAATTTTTATTTATCTAATTTTATTTTTCTTTTATTGCTCTTTTATGTTTTATTAGGTTCATGATTATGTGGAGTCACGAAAAAAATACTGAAATTAAAAACAGAATCAAAAACAGCAGAAGAAAAATCACACCCTTGAGGAAGGACTTACTGGCGTTTAAATGCCAGTAAGGAGCATCTGGCTGGCGTTCAACGCCAGAACAGAGCATAGAGCTGGCGTTGAACGCCAGAAACAAGCATGGAACTGGCGTTCAACGCCAGAAACATGCTGCACATGGGCGTTGAACGCCCAGAACATGCATCACCTCGGCGTTTAAACACCAGAATTGTATGCAAAGGCGTTTTACATGCCTAATTAGTGCATGGATGTAAATCCTTAACACCTCAGGATCTGTGGACCCCACAGGATCCCCACCTACCTCAACTCACCTTCTCCCTTCTTCCCCAATCACCTTAATCCCTCTTCCCTATCATCTCTTCACCACTCACATCCATCCATCCTTCCCACCCAAACCCACCCTACGTGGCCAAAACACAAACATCTCTCCCTCTCCCCATATCTTCTTCTCCTTCTTCTATTCTTTCTTCTTTTGCTCGAGGGCGAGCAATATTTTAAGTTTGGTGTGGTAAAAGCATAAGCTTTTTGTTTTTTCATAACCATTGATGGCACCTAAGGCCAGAGAAACCTCAAAAAAAAAGAAGAAGAAAAAAGGAAAGACAAAAAGCTTCCACCTCCGAGTCATGGGAGATGGAGAGGTTCATCTCAAGGGTCCATAGCTCAGTAGAAGAAGCATTTGACTACACATCAAGAGAGCATGAGGAATTCCCTCATCAAGAGATCCCTGAGATACCTCAGGGAATACATTTTCCTCCACACAATTATTGGGAGCAACTAAGGATAAGAGCATCAAAATCATTAGGGATCATGCAACAAAGGCAAGAAAGAGACATAAAGGAGCCCAAAGCACCATTGGTCCTTCAAGAAGGCGCCACCCTCACTAAGGTGGACTCATTCCTTAACTTCCTTATTCTTAATTCTCTATTTTTCGATTTTTATGCTTCATGTTTATCTATGTTTTGTGTCTTTATTACATGATCATTAGTATTTAGTAACTATGTCTTAAGGCTATAAATAATTCCATGAATCCTTCATCTCTCTTAAATAAAAAATGTTTCTAATTCAAAAGAACAAGAAGTACATGAATTTCGAAATTATCCTTGAATTTAGTTTAATTATATTGATGTGGTGACAATACTTTTTGTTTTCTGAATGAATGCTTAAACACTGCATATTTTTTATCTTGTTGTTTATGAATGTTAAAATTGTTGGCTCTTGAAAGAATGAAGAAAAAGAGAAATGCTATTGATAATCTGAAAAATCATGAAATTGATTCTTGAAGCAAGAAAAAGCAGTGAAAGAACAAGCCTTGCGAAAAAAAAGAAGAAAAGTGGCGAAAAAAAATAGAAAGAAAAAGAAAAAGCAAGCAGAAAAAGCCAATAGCCCTTAAAACCAAAAGGCAAGGGTAAAAAGGATCCAAGGCTTTGAGCATCAATGGATAGGAGGGCCCAAGAAAATAAAATCCAGGCTTAAGCGGCTAAATCAAGCTGTCCCTAACCATGTGCTTGTGTCATGAAGGCTCAAGTGAAAAGCTTGAGACTGAGTGGTTAAAGTCATGATCCAAAGCAAAAAGAGTGTGCTTAAGAGCTCTGGACACCTCTAACTGGGGACTCTAGCAAAGCTGAGTCACAATCTGAAAAGGTTCACCCAGTCATGTGTCTGTGGCATTTGTGTATCTGGTGGTAATACTGGAAAAGAAAGTGCTTAGGGCCACGGCCAAGACTCATAAAAGTAGCTGTGTTCAAGAATCAACATACTTAACTAGGAAAATCAACAACACTATCCGAAATTCTAAATTCCTAGAGAAGCCAATCATTCTAAACTTCAAAGGAAAAAGTGAGAAAGCTACAAGTCCCGCTCATCTAATTAGAATTAATATTCATTGATATTTTGGGATTTATAGTATATTCTCTTCTTTTTATCCTAATTGATTTTCAGTTGCTTGGGGACAAGCAACAATTTAAGTTTGGTGTTGTGATGAGCGGATAATTTATACGCTTTTTGGCATTGTTTTTAGGTAGTTTTTAGCATGATCTAGTTACTTTTAGGGATGTTTTCATTAGTTTTTATGCTAAATTCACATTTCTGGACTTTACTATGAGTTTGTGTGTTTTTCTGTGATTCAGGTATTTTTTGGCTGAAATTGAGGGACCTGAGCAAAACTCTGATAAGAAGCTGACAAAGGACTGCTGATGCTGTTGGAATCTGACCTTCCTGCACTCAAAATGGATTTTCTGGAGCTACAGAACTCCAAATGGCGCGATCTCAATGGCGTTGGAAAGTAGACATTCGGAGCTTTTCATCAATATATAATAGTTCATACTTAATTCATGATTAAATGACGTAAACTGGCGCTCAACACCAGTTCCATGCTGCATTCTGGAGTCAAACGCCAGAAACACGTCACGAACCAGAGTTGAACGCCCAAAACACGTTACAACTTGGCGTTCAACTCCAAGAGAAGCCTCAGCTCGTGGATAGATCAAGCTCAGCCCAAGCACACACCAAGTGGGCCCCGGAAGTGGATTTATGCATCAAGTACTTACTTTTGTAAACCCTAGTAGCTAGTTTAGTATAAATAGAACTTTTTACCTTTGTATTAGACGTCTTGGATTGTATTATTCGGTCTTCTGACCACGTTTAGGGGCTGTCCATTCGGCCATGCCTGAACCTTCATCACTTATGTATTTTCAACGGTGGAGTTTCTACACACCATAGATTAAGGGTGTGGAGCTCTGCTGTACCTCAAGTTTTAATGCAATTACTACTATCTTCTATCCAATTCGATTTATTCCTGTTCTAAGATATTCGTTGCACTTCAACTTGATGAATGTGATGATCCGTGACACTCATCATCATTCTCATCAATGAACGCGCGTGATTGACAACCAGTTCCGTTCTACCTTAGACCAGGCACATATCTCTTGGATTCCTTAATCAGAATCTTCGTGGTATAAGCTAGAATTGATGGCGGCATTCATGGGAATCCGGAAAGTCTAACCTTGTCTGTGGTATTCCGAGTAGGATTCTGGGATTGAATGACTGTGACGAGCTTCAAACTCTTGAAGGCTGGGCGTTAGTGACAGACGCAAAAGAATCACGGGATTCTATTCCAACCTGATTGAGAACGGACAGATGATTAGCCGTGCTGTGACAGAGCATTTGGACCATTTTCACTGAGAGGATGGGATGTAGCCATTGACAACGGTGATACCCTACATACAGCTTGCCATGGAAAGAAGTAAGAAGAATTGGATGAAAGCAGTAGGAAAGCAGAGATTCAGAAGGAACACAGCACTTCCATACACCTATCTGAAATTCCCACCAATGAATTACATGAGTAGCTTTATCTTTATTTTCTGTTTATTTTATTATCTTTATTTAAACCAATAATCTCTTAAATTAGTTAAATCCACCTGACTGGGATTTACAAGATGACCATAGCTTGCTTCATACCAACAATCTCCGTGGGATCGACCCTTACTCACGTAAGGTATTACTTGGACGACCTAGTGCACTGCTGGTTAGTTGTGCGAAGTTGTGAATTAAATTTTAGACACCATGATATTGAGCACCAAGTTTTTGGAGCCATTATCGGGGAATTAATTCCATACAACAATAAAGAGTATGAATCACAATTTTGCCTATCATCTATCTACTTGGTCAAGGGTAAATCCATCTTCCAAGAACACATATGAATATAGGGTAAAAATGATGTAATTCATGAATCCTACCAAATTGAATATCATTATAAAGTGCATATGGCTTGCTAACGAACGCTTGTGAAAGCCGGGAACAAGAAGTTGAGCATCGAACCCTTACCGGATGTGTATCCGCTCTATGCGCTCAAGTGTATAGGGTTTATCACTCAATTCTCTCCTATTCATGCTTTCCGAGATTTGTCTTTCATCTAACAATCAACAATGACTTAATGCATGCTTACAAGTATCATGAGGTCTTATCTATGGGTTGTAACGTGGCTAGGGTGAGGATAAGGATGCATATGGTCAAGTGAGCTTAAAATTTGAGTCCTTGATTAACCTAGAATCTCTCTAGACATATAAAACAACCTATACAACTATGATACATTACCTAGCTACCCTTGAGTCCCACTTTTTGCACACTCATGTGTTTCTTTCAATTCATATCCCATATGCATTGTTTTCACTATTTTATCTTTGGGCATTTTGTCCCTTTTTATTGTCTTTCTTCTTCTTCTCTCTTTTTTTTCTTCATATGTATATATATTCTTTCTTTTATTTTCTTTTTTTTTTCATTTACTTTCATATATACACATATGGAATTTTCCTTCTTCTCTTTTTTTTTCTGTCCCCTTTTTCTTGGGGTTCATGTACGAAAAGTTAAATGCATATGGCTCAATCATGCACTACATGAGTATGTTCCTAAATCCCCAAATTCTTAATTACGATACACTTTTATATCTACCCAAGTCCCCATGTATACCCTCCCAATTACATGACACACATCCTACTCCCCTAAGCTAATCAAGGATCCAAATATAAGGACATTCATTATTTTTCGCTTAGGATTGTTGGTATGCTCTTTTTAGAAACAAAGGGGGTTTATCATAGGCTCAAAATTTGTTAGCAATGGTAAATAAAAGGGTTAAGGCCATTTGGGAAAAGTGACTATTGGAATGATGGCCTCAATCATGTAAATGAATTCATACACAAAGTAATGGACATATAGAATCAGACAAAGCAAGGATTGCAATCATAGAGAGAGAATAATGCACACAAGAATGGGAATTGATGGTTAAAAGATGTAACCATATAATGGGCTCAAAACTTAAATGCTTGTGTTCTTAGCTCAATCACTATGTTCCAAAATACATTCTTAAAGCAAGTTCATAACAAAAATTTTTTGGTAGCGTAGGATACCCCAGAACACAGTTTCTTGGAAAAAAAGTTATTATTTGACCAAGCAACTCCATAGAGACTAACTATCATGCAAGAAATATTTACAAGCAAGACTAGCTACACATGCAATGTACTAACTACTAAGCAAGGAATGAATCCATGGGTATTGAAAGGAAGAGAGTGCTACCCATGGAGATCGGTCGAACGACCTCCCCACACTTAAAATTTAGCACGGTCCTCCGTGCTACTAAGAATGCGCAAGGGATGGTCGGAACCGGAACCTTCACTATCCTCTTCCTCAGAGCACTCATCACTTGGGTTGGATGTGGATGTGGATATTGCAGGTTCTTCCATGCTAGGGGTAACACAACACAGAAGCTTCTTGATGTGAGTGTATCGGCATTGGTTGCGCCGCTCATATCTATCAATCTTCCGGTGTAGATCTTCTATCCTTTGATGAGTGGATCTTTGCTGCGGTGGTGATGATGAGGTGGTAGAAACAACAGGTGGTGAGGCTATGGCAAGGCTTGGGTTGTTCATGGGAAGATGTAAGTATTTTCCGGTTGGGACCACATCGCCCTTAGCTGGAATTATAGCTGTCACATCTGTGGCTTCCCAAGGAACACCCGCAGCAGCAACTAAATTAGATACCAAAGCTGGAAATGGCAAATTACCCCGGTCGTGGATTTGACCCATCGCTTGCTTGATAAGAGGTGGAATGTTCACCGGTCTCCCTGTGAGAACACACCAAACAAGCAAGGCGAGATCCATTGTGAAGGATGATTTGTGGGTGCTAGGTAGGACATAGTGAGATAGGATCTGAGCCCAAGCTCTAGCTTCCACAGTAAGATAACGTGCATCAATACACTTAGGTCGCATCCAAAGTCGACCATGGGTCCAAGATGCCTCTGGTTCAGTGATGAGCGGATATTTTGTACGCTTTTTGGGGGTAATTTCATGTAGATTTTAGCATGTTTTAGTTTGTTTTTAGTAGAATAATATTAGTTTTTAGGCAAAAATCATATTTCTGGACTTTACTATGAGTTTGTGTGTTTTTCTGTGATTTCAGGTATTTTCTGACTGAAATTGAGGGAGCTGAGCAAAAATCTGACTTAGGCTGAAAAAGGACTGCTGATGCTGTTGGATCCTGACCTCCCTGCACTCGAAATGGATTTTCTGGAGCTACAGGAGTCCAATTGACGCGCTCTCAACAGCGTTGGAAAGTAGACATCCAGGGCTTTCCAGCAATATATAATAGTCCATACTTTGAGCGAGGATAGACGACGTAACTTGGCGTTAAACGCCAAGTTCATGCTGCTGTCTGGAGTTAAACGCCAGAAAAACGTCATTATCCGGAGTTGAACGCCCAAAACACGTCACAACCTGAAGTTTGACGCCAAGAAAGGCCTCCACACGTGAAAAGCTTTAGTCTCAGCCCCAGCACACACCAAGTGGGCCCCAGAAGTGGATTTCTGCACCAATTATCTTAGTTTATTCATTTTCTGTAAACCTAGGGTACTAGTTTACTATTTAAACAACTTTTACAGACATATCTTGTACCACATGACATTTTCAGATCTGAATTACATACTTTGTGACGGCATGAGTCTCTAAACTCCATTGTTGGGGGTGAGGAGCTCTGCAGCGTCTCGATGATTTAATACAATTCCTTTGTTTTCCATTCAAACACGCTTGTTCTTATCTAAGATGTTTATTCGCGCTTAACTGTGGAGAAGGTGATGATCCGTGACACTCATCACCTTCCTCAACCCATGAACGTGTGTCTGACAACCACCTCCGTTCTACATCAGATCGAATGAATATCTCTTAGATTCCCCAACAGAATCTTCGTGGTATAAGCCGGATTGATGGCGGCATTCATGAGAATCCGGAAAGTCTAAACCTTGTCTGTGGTATTCCGAGTAGGATTCCGGGATTGAATGACTGTGACGTGCTTCAAACTTTAACCTGCTGGGCGTTAGTGACAGACGCAAAAGAGTGATTCTATTCCAGTAGGAGCGGGAACCAACCGGTGATTAGCCGTACTGTGACAGAGTGCGTGCATAGTTTTCACTGCGAGGATGGGAAGTAGCCATTGACAACGGTGACACCCTACATAGAGCTTGCCATGGAAGGAACCTGCGTGTGAGAAGAGGATTTCAAGGAAGAGTTGAAGTCAGAGGACAAAGCATCTCCAAAACTCCAACATATTCCCCAGTACTGAAAATCAAGTAACTCTATTATTTTAACTTACAATTTTATGAAATTTGCAGTTTGGCTTTTTACAAATAAATCCAAATAATCCTATTGATATCCTGACTAAGACTAATAAAATAAATATTGATTGCTTCAAACCAATAATCTCTGTGGATTCGACCCTTACTCACGTAAGGTATTACTTGGACGACCCAGTACACTTGCTGGTTAGTTGAACGGAATTGTGCTCTGAGCAAGTAATCAGTTAGTTAAATTAGTTCTCCTTGGCACATGCCAAGGAGCCATTAATTAAAGATCACAATTTCGTCCACCATTCAGCAATGACTTGGAGGATTGATTTCCAATTGAATCCAAACTTCTCCCGCTGATGTAAGACCTCTTGGTAGCCATCCATGGCACTTGGAACTGGTAGGACATTAAGCACTTGCTGAATAGCATCTTCTGACACCGAGACTTGCTTCCGATGCACATATACCGATTGAAGAGAGGGAAGATGGTAGTTAGTGTAGAACTCTACCACCCATGAGAGGTTGACCTCTTGTGGTTTTCTCAGAAGAAACTCCCATCCTTACTGTTCAATGCGGGGTAGAATATAAGGAGCAACTTTGTCTGACAGAGCGAGTAGATGCTCAGCATGATAGTTCCTCTCAACCATGAAGGGGAACATAAGTTCACAGAAGCAGTTGGGGAACTTTGAAGTATCTTTTGCCGGTTTGCTCTTTTTATTATCATCAATAGGAGCGGGTGCTTTCGCCTTTTTAGATAGAGGTTTGGCTCCTAATGAAGAGTGCACCTTAGAGTGTGACTTTAGGGTTGCCCTCTTTGCGGCTGGTTTCCTTAAAGTTGTTTCCTTTCCTTTCTTGGTGGCCATCCTGAAAGGGAAAGGAAAGAAGGAAATTGTCAAACCCAAAACATCAATTTAATAAACATGCAAGTGGAATGTGTGCCCAAAAGAGATAGTGTAACAAAGTAATCATAGAAGTATGGGTCACAACACTTGGCATGGGATGCATGAGGGAGTAAGGCATGCGATATGGCATGAGAAGAATGATCTCAAGCATCCAAAATAAAGAGCAAGTCATCTTCAATGGGTGTCTAATTGTCAAGTAACAAGTAAAGTGTGTTCAATGCGCATAGAAGAGAGCAAGTGAATGAGGAGGAAGCACTAAATTGAAGATCCATGATGAGAATAACCCAAAATGGCATATGTGCATTTCCTCGAACACTTGGCGTGCAATTATCAAGCAATGAACATTTGAAGAGATACTTCCACCAATTAGAAGTCCAAAATGAAGTAGCAATCATCATACAACATCATAACAATGATAATAATATCAATCAAGAAGATCCATCAAGTAATCAAAGTTCAAATTCAACATCCATGGTAAAACATAAAGAAGAAAAGTAAACAAGTAAAAGGAAGAGCAAATATGATAATCAAGCAATTAGAAAAGAAAGTAAGCAAGTCAACAGAAAAATCTAACTAGAAAAAGAAATGATGCAAAGAAAGATGATAGATGAGATTAGGGAGGAAGTAGAACCTTGAAAGATGTAAAAGAACAATGTTAAGGTTCTTGTGAAGATAAGAAAGAGATGGAAGAGATGTAGTGCCACTGGAGAAGGTGGTGATTGCCGGTGAGTAACCGGAGACAATGGTGGTGGAGAATGAGAAAGGAGGGTAAGAGAGGTGATGGAGAAAGAAGAAATGAAGAAAGAAAAATAGGAGAAGGAGAAGAAGCAGGGCGCGCAGTGAAAGAACTGAAGATTGATGGTTTAGAAGTTATAGTAAACTCTCGTTGTAAGTATAGTTACTAAACCAAGCAATCAACCTTTCTTACAAACGTTTTGGTTGTCACAAGTAACAAACCCCTAAATAAATTGATAACCGAAGTATTTAGACCTCGGGTTATCTTCTTAAGGAATTGCAGGGAGGTATGTTCTTATTATTGGTTATGAGTTTTGTAAATTGGGGGTTTTGAGAATGAGGAACAAGTATGATAAATGACAAATAAAATAAATAAATGACTGTAAAATAAACTCTTGGTAAGGTATGAGAAATTGGAAGTCCTATCCCAGTTATCCTTATCAATTGTGATGAGAATTGAATTTTTCTCCCACTATGTTAACCTCTAACTATGAAGGTAAGTTAAGTGGATGAATTAATTCGAATCCTCAAATTCCAGTTTTTCCTTGGGAAAAGTTAGAATTATTGGATCTCGAATTAATTCTTGAAGAATTCCAATTTTCAGTCAACAATGAGTTTGATAACTCAAAAGTTACCAATTAATCAACCAAAGCCAAAAGGGAATAAAATCTACTTGAATGAAAATAATTTGGATAGAGCACAAGCATCAATAACATAAATTAGAGAAAACAATCATAAGTCTGAAATACCTCAAATTATATTAAATAGAAGGTTAGATTGAACATAGAAATCCATAAGCCAAATTGGCAACATCAAATAATCAACTAAAGTGATAAATAAAAGTAGAAAATAAATTAAAGGAACATTGAACCTGTGATGAAGAAGTTGAAATCCTAATCCTAATCCTAATCCTAAGAGAGAGGAGAGAGCCTCTCTCTCTAAAAACTACATCTAAAACCTAAAATTGTGAGTAATGAATGCCTCTTGTAATCCTAAGAGAGAGGAGAGAGCCTCTCTCTCTAAAAACTACATCTAAAATCTAAAATTGTGAGTAATGAATTCCTCTTGAGTCTTTGCATGTTCCCTGACTTTAATCTATATTTCTGGGCCAAAAACTGGGTTGAAATCCGGCCCAGAATCTCTGCCAGCGACTTTTGTAATTCTGCAGATCGCGCACGTCACGTGGACGCGTAATTCGGCGTTTTTCTTTTCCATGCCGGTGCGTCGTCCATGCCTCCGCGTCGCTTCTGCTTTTCTAATCCGCGCGTCTACGTCACTCATGCGGCTGCATCACTACGAATTCCTTTCTTCCGCACGGTCGCATTGCTGACGCGTACGCGTCACTTCTCGCTGGTCATCTCCTCAATTTCTTGTGTTCCTTCCATTTTTGCAAGCTTCCTTCCCAATCTCTCACTCATTCATCCCCTATAAAGCCTGGAACACTTAACACATAGATCAAGGCATCGAATGGTAATAAGAGAGGATTAAGATTAGCTAAATTAAGACCAAAGAAGCATGTTTTCAATCATGTAATAATTTTAGGAAGGAAATATAAATGCATGCTAATTATATGAATAAGTGGGTAAAGACCATGATAAAACCACACAATTAAACACATTGTAAACCATAAAATAGTGGTTTATCAACCTCCCCACACTTAAACATTAGCATGTCCTCATGCTAAACTCAAGGAGACCAAATAAATGAGTAGGGAAAGGCAATACTTATGCAATGCAACCTATGAATGTGAATGCAACTACATGCAAAGATGATTCTACCTACTTGGTGAAAAGGTAAATACATCTTTCAAGAACAAATATGAACTAGATTTCACTAATTCAAATCACAAAATACAATATGAATAACTTGCAAGAAGAAGATAGCTCATGAAAGCAGGGAACATAGAATTGAGCGCTGAACCCTTACTGGTAGTGTATATCACTCTAACTCTCAAGTGTCTAGGGTCAATTCTCTCAATTCTCTACTAATCTTACTTTCTATAGCTTGCTCTTCATCTAACAATCAACAAAAATTTAATACACCAATACACAAATCAAGAGGTCTTTTAAGGGTTGTAATGGGGTTAGGGTCAAGGTAGGATTGTATTTGGCCAAATGGACTAAAATCTGAATCCTTAATTAACATAAACTTTCCACCTAACTCAAGACAATTCATTTAATTAAAATACAAAATCTCACTTCCCATTAACTGTGTTTACTACATATTTATGCATTCCAAGTTTTGAGTACAGCTCATATGCATTGATTTCACTATTTATTTTGGGGCATTTTGTCCCCTTTTATTAATTGCTCTGTTCTTTTTCTTTTTCACTTTTTTTTTGTTTTTTTCTTTTTATTTTTCTCAATGCATATGATTAAAGTATTGAATGCAATAACATGTGCTCAACCATTATTTTGCACATTTTCACTAAAATATACAACACCCAATTATTCAAACCAAATATTTTCAAACCCAACTTTTCCACACTTAAATCATGAGCACTTTTACTAGTCTAAGCTAACCAATGATTCAAATTAAGAACATTATTGTTTTCCGCTTAGAGTTAGTAATGAGCTAGAGTAAAGAACAAATGGGTATATTAGGCTCAAATTGATTTGCAAAGGATAATGAAAGGGTAAGGCCATATGGGTATGTAAGCTTAGTGAAACAAAGGCCTCAATCATATCAGTGCATGCATACATCAAACAATGGAAATATAGAATTAAGCAAGACAAAGATCACAATTTTAGAGAGAAAAACACACACCAAAAATAAAATATTGGTTGATAAAATGCAACCAATCAAATAGGCTCAAAATCTCATTGGTTTTGTGTGTTCGAGCTTTAAACCATGTTCCAAAATAAGATTTCTTCAAACAAGTTTTTCAAAAAGTTTTATTCAAATTAGTGAAATACTATAAAAATTTATTGAAAAATAAAATATTACTTTAACCAAGTGGTAAAATATGCAAAAAAAAAAAATAAACAAACATGCAATCAAACATGCAAATGCAACAATGAAAAATAAAAATTGGTGTTGAGAAGGGACTAACTAACCCGTGGAGATCGGTATCGACCTCCCCACACTTAAAGATTGCACCGTCCTCGGTGCATGCAAAGATATGAAGGTGGCGAGGGTTGTGGTTCCTCAGCCGGTGCTCGTTGTAGAGTCTTTCTCTTTACTCTTCCTGGTGGCCAGCCTGAAAAAGGGAGGAGAGAAAGGGACATGAAGTCAAAGGGATAGAGCAAGGGAGAGGGTAGTACTAGTAAGAATCATGCCAAAATAAAGAAGAATATCGTTAACACATGGTCGCGACTCCATGAAATTAGGACAGCAATGGAAACAGGGCATGATAAATTGAAGCAATTAAATGCAAGATGTTTATTGGCATGCTGGCAAAGGCATGAGTAGCGTAAATCAAGCATTAAAAGCCTTAATGTATTATTAGTCGTGAGAAACTAACAATAACATTTGTATTGACAATTATATTTAATTAATAAAATAGTAAAGGGAATTTGTGAAAAGCAAGCATCGAATAGTAGAATAGAATAATGTAGAAGAGTGCATGATGCCATACGGGATTTTTCACAAACACATAGCATGCATGATAAATAAGTTATTGAAAGTATTAATTAGAACATGCAAGCAACCCTATAAAAAAATAATATATAATTGTCGCATAATTTCTCAACAATTCACAAAATAAATAGCAACACCAAAAAATATGCATGAATGCAATGAATGAAAGTATGCAGATGAAGTAAGTAAAATAGAATGAAGGAAAAGAAGGATGAGAAGTTAAGGAAATGAAGAGAAAAGAAGGAAGAAAGGAGGAAGAAAGAAGAGATTAGGATTAGAGAAGAAAAAATAAGATAATTGGCGCTGATCTGGATAAGTTGTACGGTGCAGGCGACGCGGACGCGTAGTGCACGCGATCGCGTGGGGTGTGATGAATTCAAGTGACTCGGACGCGTGGGGCACGCGGACGCGTGACTCGATTTGTGCTAGTGGCGCGAGAGTAGCCTCGCGCACGCACAAATCTCTGTTTGATATGCATATTGCCAAAATTTAGGGTGACGCGCTCGCGTGGTTGACGCGATCGCGTGGATGACCATATTTCAAAAACGGTGCGGACGCGTGGCAGGGCATGTGCTTCTAGCTCGAGTCCAGCCCAATTCTAGCTCAACTTTCGGCCATACACCCTTTTTACATCGATTTCAGGGCACGCGTTCGCGTGGGAGACGCGGACGCGTGGGAGGCATTTTTCCCACAAGACGCGGACGCGTCAGTGACGCGTTCACGTGGATCAATTTTGTGCCAAAGGCACGCCTCTAGCCACGCTTTTGCGTGACTCTCTGTTCAATTTATTTTCTCCCTAATGCACATACGACGCGGACGCATCGGCGACGCTTACGCGTCGCATGTGTAAATTTTTTTTTATGATTATCCAGTATGCAGAGTGCAATGCTTAATATGAATGCTATGCATGATTCCAGGTTCAATAAAAATTCAAAAATAGACAAAACAGACTAGAATTAAAACTGAAAAAGGGACAATCATACCATGGTGGGTTGTCTCCTACCTAGCACTTTTAGTTAAAGTCCTTAAGTTGGACATTTGATGAGCTTCCTGTTATGGTGGCTTGTGCTTGAATTCATCCAGAAATCTCCACCAGTGTTTGGATTGCCAGCATCCTCCGGGGTCCCAAACAAAGCATGTAAAGCCCTTAGGTGAGTTCAAACAGGCTTCAAGGCTCCCGGGGTGTTGAATGTCAGAACAGACTCCAGGATCCCAAACTTTTCTTTTACACCCGTTTTTGTCTTGATCTATATCTTTTCAGCTGGGTGGTGAGTAGTCTGAATTCTCACTGCAGTGATCAAACAGCTTCCGAGATCCTTTCAATTGAGCTTGACACCAATCCTTGCACCTCAAATTGAAGTGCGAAGCCTCATTGAATCTTGCATACCAGCTCTGAGTGCGAGTCATTTCCCGTTTGCTCTTAAAGCCGCAAAGAGCTCTAAGCTGGCCATCTGTTTCAAGTAAACCATATTCAAGTGGAAAAGTAAAGATAAAAGCTAAGGATTTTACCCACTTGAGGTTTGTATTGGGTGGTAGTGGCCTCGGGATAGGTGTTTCCAGTGGTTCTGCAAGCTTTACTCCCTTGTGGTCTTCAGTGAATTCCTCCACTTCTTTGCAAACTTTTTTCATTCTAGCCATGTCCTGGTCAAAGTCTTCCATATCTTCCTCATCACTTGAGTCATAATTAGGAGGTTGAGAAAAGTCGACCTCTGCATCTTCTTCGTATTCACTTGGGGAAGATTCTTCTATCTCAAAGAATTCACTTGCGGATGCAAGTTCATTACTAGGAGGACTTGACTGGTGACTATCATCATCAAGAAAACATGCGTCTTGGGTTATTCCGTCTAGTTCTTCATAAGATACTTGTATTGGAGGCTGTGCACTATCCTCCTTAGCATCAATTGTAACGTTTTCAACGGAATTCTCCACAACTCTAGATTCCTGTGGAGGTTCAGCATCTCTTAAATCTTCAACCAACTCTTCTTCTTTTACAATGACAGTGTCCTCTACTTGTTCCAGTACGAAGTTATGCTCTATGCTGTCCACTGAAGTCTCTAGTGTCGTCTTTGTACTGCGTTCTGAATTAGATTCTCCACATAAAGTCATGGGAGTCTGTTGAATGTCTGAACGTCGAAAAGGTAATCGATTTCTTGCTTGATCCAGGTATTTAAGTATGAAATCTTATTCATCCTTAATGATTTCCTGTTCAATCATTTCTTCACCTTCAAATCAAAATCCTCCTTGATGGCTTCTTTTCTATGATAACTCTCTTCAACTACTTCTTCATCTGCAAAGGTCTCTACTACCTTTACCTTTAATGCCTCCTCTAGCTCCTTATGAAGTATGGATTCGCGAAGATGATCCTTTCTCTCTTGTTCCATGTCAATAGTATCATTGGGATCATGTTGCTCTTGGGTTGATGGATGTGGGTGCTCTTCCATGGATGGTGGTGATGGGATGGGTGGATCATTATGTGGTTGAGATGGAAGTGCAGTGGAGTTTGAGGGTTGAATATTGGGTGTAGAGGGTTGGCCCAAGCGGGATATAAGTGCTTGAAGAGTAGAGGTGAGACTAGTGATATAGGCAAGTTTGCTTTCCATGGAGGTTTGGGGTAGATAGGAGGGTTCATTTGTTGGGAGAAAAGGTTCATATGGTGGTTGGTGTGGTAAATAAGGATTGGGGTCATATGGAGGTGAATGGTGGAAAGGGGCTTGTGAGTGTGGTGGTTCAAAGTTATGTTGTGAGGATGGTCTCTGAGCATACGGTGGGGCTTGTTGGTAGCTACTAGGCGGTCTACCATATCTATCAGCTTGGTATGCATTGTAGGATGGTCTTTGACTGTGATATCTTGGAAGGTGTTGTTGCCTAAAGGGTTGATCAGATCCTCTGGGCTCCGTCCATCTTTGATTGCTTTAACCTTGATGCATATTCCTGTTATAGCTTCCATTCCTTGCAACAAAATTAGAACTAGACTCAAAGCGAGAGGGGTGAGAATTCATAGTAGTTGTCATAAATAAGGGGGAAAGAAGAAACAAATAAACAAGTAAAATAAAAATATTTTTTTTGAAAAATATTTACAATAACCAATAATAAGGCACACGTTTGCAATTCCCCGGCAACGGCGCCATTTTGAAAGAACTGAAGATTGATGGTTTAGAAGTTATAGTAAACTCTCGTTGTAAGTATAGTTACTAAACCAAGCAATCAACCTTTCTTACAAACATTTTGGTTGTCACAAGTAACAAACCCCTAAATAAATTGATAACCGAAGTATTTAAACCTCGGGTCATCTTCTCAAGGAATTGCAGGGAGGTATGTTCTTATTATTGGTTATGAGTTTTGTAAATTGGGGTTTTGAGAATGAGGAACAAGTATGATAAATGACAAATAAAATAAATAAATGACTGTAAAATAAACTCTTGGTAAGGTATGAGAAATTGGAAGTCCTATCCCAGTTATCCTTATCAATTGTGATGAGAATTGAATTTTTCTCCCACTATGTTAACCTCTACCTATGAAGGTAAGTTACGTGGATGAATTAATTCGAATCCTCAAATTCCAGTCTTTCCTTGGAAAAAGTTAGAATTATTGGATCTCGAATTAATTCTTGAAGAATTCCAATTTTCAGTCAACAATGAGTTTGATAACTCAAGAGTTACCAATTAATCAACCAAAGCCAAAAGGGAATAAAATCTACTTGAATGAAAATAATTTGGATAGAGCACAAGCATCAAAACATAAATTAGAGAAAACAATCATAAGTCTGAAATACCTCAAATTATATTAAATAGAAGGTTAGATTGAACATAGAAATCCATAAGCCAAATTGGCAACATCAAATAATCAACTAAAGTGATAAATAAAAGTAGAAAATAAATTAAAGGAACATTGAACCTGTGATGAAGAAGTTGAAATCCTAATCCTAATCCTAATCCTAGGAGAGAGCCTCTCTCTCTAAAAACTACATCTAAAACCTAAAATTGTGAGTAATGAATGCCTCTTGAGTCTCTGCATGTTCCCTGACTTTAATCTATGTTTCTAGGCCAAAAACTGGGTTGAAATCTGGCCCAGAATCTCTGCCAGCGACTTTTGTAATTTTGCAGATCGCGCATGTCACGCGGACGCGTCATTCACGCGGACGCGTCATTCGGCGTTTTTCTTTTCCATGCGGGCGCGTCGTCCATGCCTCCGCGTCGCTTCTGCTTTTCCAATCCGCACGTCCGCGTCACTCATGCGGCCGCGTCACTGCGAATTCCTTTCTTCTACGCGGTCGCGTCGCTGACGTGTACGCGTCACTTCTCGCTAGTCATCTCCTCAATTTCTTGTGTTCCTTCCATTTTTGCAAGCTTCCTTCCCAATCTCTCACTCATTCATGCCCTATAAAGCCTGAAATACTTAACACACAGATCAAGGCATCAAATGGTAATAAGAGAAGATTAAGATTAGCTAAATTAAGACCAAAGAAGCATGTTTTCAATCATGTAATAATTTTAGGAAGGAAATATAAATGCATGCTAATTATATGAATAAGTGGGTAAAGACCATGATAAAACCACACAATTAAACACATTGTAAACCATAAAATAGTGGTTTATCACGCAGCTTTAAAACTGGCTCGCACAACCTGCGCGTGCGCGCGCAGTGCGCTGATGCGCAGATAAAGAGAGATCAAGGGACGCGAGCGCATCCTTGGCGCATTCGCGCAGGCACAGATGTGCCTCTGGCACAGAGTAAGCATAACTCTCTGGTCTTTATACCAGAGTTGGCATGCAGCTCAGGCGTGCGGACGCACACACTGCGCTGTCGCGTGCATAATGATGTTGGCGACCGACGCGGACGCACGAGGTGCACGGATGCACCAGTGTGAACACAGGCTGGGCACAAACATGGCACAACTCTCTGGATTTTATACCAGAGAGATCAGGTCACACCATCGGCGCGCACGCGCGTAATGCGCTGGCGCGCAGGGGTTGACATGAGACGGGCAAGAAATGGGCACGAAGTGGGCATGACTCTTGGGTTTTAGGCCCAAGGGTGGAAATGCGCCACCGGCGCAGATGCGCGCAGTGCGCTGATGTGCCGGTACCCAAACTACCTTTTCTCTTTCTCTTTTTTTTTTTGTTTTGGTAGGTGTTGTGGCTAGTATGCAAGAGAACACTTCACAAATTCATGCATCTTTCAAAACATAGCATTCTCTCTATTCCAACAAATCATCCATACCAAAATGATGAAGTTTTTCTAAACATCCTAGTTAACCAACAAAAATGACAACAACTAGAATCCCTATGCAATCAACAACATCAAGAAATCACAAAATTCTCAAAAATCTAAACAAAAAGCAAATGGTATATACAAGGAAGATCTTACCACGGTGGGGTGCCTCCCACCAAGCAGTTTTCTTTAACGTCCTTAAGTTGGATGGTCAGTCGCTCAAACTTCTCCTTCTTTAGGTGCATCCTCCAGTAGGAACACCTCCAGCTCCTTTGGGAGCTTGTAGCCATGGTACTTCTTCACTCTATGTCCATTCACCTTGAAGGTTGCTTCACTTTTAGGATCAAACAACTCTACCACTCCATAAGGCTTTATCTCTTTTACCTTGAAAAGTCCTTCCCATCTAGAACGGAGCTTGCTAGGCATGAAACGAAGCCTCAAATTGTAGAGGAGAACCTCATCACCTTCTTGAAAGTCCTTTTTTTGGATGTGATGGTCATGGAATGCCTTGGTCTTCTCCTTGTAGATCCGGGCATTTTCATATGCTTCTTTCCTCAAACATTCGAGCTACTCTAGCTGTAATTTTCTGGCTACTCCTGCTTGGGTCAAATCCATGTTGCATTGTTTTACCGCCCAATAGGCTCTATGTTCAATTTCCACTGGAAGGTGACATGCCTTCCCATAGACAATCCTGAAGGGACTCATCCCTAATGGAGTCTTGTAGGCCATCCTATACGCCCATATTGCATCTCCTAACCGGATGCTCCAATCCTTCCTTTGCGGATTGACTACTTTCTCCAAAATTCTTTTAATTTCCCGGTTGGACACTTCCGCTTGTCCGATGGTTTGCGGATGATAAGCGGTGGCAACCTTATGCACCACCCCATAGTGCTTGGGCAATGCCTCTTCCTTTCTGTTACAAAAGTGGGATCTTTGGTCGCTCACGATTGCTCGTGGCGACCCATAACGACATACAATGTTATTCCTAATGAAAGAAATGACGGTATTGGCGTCGTCAAGGCAGGTAGGTATTGCTTCTACCCACTTTGACACGTAGTCAACTGCTAACAGAATGTATAGATACCCACTTGAGTTAGGAAATGGTCCCATAAAGTCAATGTCCCATACATGAAATATCTCAGAAAACAACATAGGTTGTTGAGGCATTTCATCCCTTTGGGATGTGTTTCCCGACTTTTTGATGGCAAGACATACATAATCGGTTAGCATCCTTGAATAAGGTCGGCCACCAGAATCCACAATCCAACACCTTTTTTGCGGTCCTTTGTGGGCCAAAGTGGCCACCACACTCGGACGAATGACAAGCTTCAAGAATGGGTTGGATTTCGGACTCTGGGACACATCTTCGAATTACTTGGTCTACTCCCCTCTTCCACAAGTGAGGATCATCCCAAATGTAATATTTGGAATCACTCTTCAACTTATCCCTTTGGTGTTTGAAAAAGTTGGGAGGAAAGAGTTTCGCAACCAAGTAGTTCGCCATTGGGGCAAACCAAGGAAAACTACTCGACACATCATGCAAACTATCCAATGGGAATGAGTCATTGATCAGAAATGGATCAGATTTTAAATTTTCAAGGTGAGTTAGATGATCCGCAACCAAATTTTGAGATCCACTCCGGTCCCTAATCTCAATGTCGAATTCTTGCAAAAGCAAGATCCAACGTATGAGCCTAGGTTTTGACTCATTCTTTGACAACAAGTATTTTAAAGCTGCATGATCCATGTATACCACTATCTTTGATCCTAACAAATAAGATCTAAATTTATCTAAAGCATGAACAATATCTAGAAGTTCCTTTTCAGTAGTGTTATAGTTGGATTGTGCTGCATCAAGTGTCTTAGAAGAGTATGCAATGACATAAGGGAGTTTACCATCGCGCTGTGCAAGCGCGGCATCTACAGCTTGGTTTGACGCATCGCACATTATTTCAAATGACAACGTCCAGTTGGGGCCTCGCACAATCGGTGCTGTGGTAAGAGCTCTCTTCAACTTTTCAAAAGCTTTGGCACATTCATCATCAAACTCAAAATTCACATCTTTTTGGAGTAGGTGCGATAATGGTAAAGCAATCTTGCTGAAATCTTTGATAAAGCGCCTATAAAATCCTACATGTCCTAAAAACGAGCAGACCTCCCTCACAGATGAGGGGTGAGATAAAGTGGTGATAACATCGACCTTGGCCGGGTCTACAGAAATTCCCTCATGAGATATTACATGTCCTAACATTATACCTTGTCTTACCATAAAGTGGCATTTTTCAAAATTTAAGACAAGGTTAGTGTCAACGCATCTAGCTAAGACCTTGGCCAAGTTCTCCAAGCAACAATCAAAAGAAGTTCCATAAACACTGAAGTCGTCCATAAAGACTTCCAGACAATTTTCCATTAGATCGGAAAAGACACTAGTCATGCACCGCTGAAAAGTAGCGGGTGCATTACATAGTCCAAACGGCATCTTTTTGTAGGCAAAGGTGCCAAAAGGGCAAGTAAATGTTGTCTTTTCTTGATCCTCAGGAGCAATGTAAATCTGGAAGTAACCAGTAAATCCATCAAGAAAACAATAATGGGATTTACCTGCCAAACGGTCCAGCATCTGATCAATAAAGGGCAAAGGGTAGTGGTCCTTTCTTGTAGCGGCATTCAACCTCCTATAGTCGATGCACACTCGCCATGCATTTTATACTCTCTTGGTGACCACTCCACCATCATCCTTTGTGACCGCAGTGATGCCTGACTTCTTTGGAACAACCTGGACCGGGCTTACCCACTCACTGTCAGAAATTGGGTATATGATACCCGCATCAAGTAGCCTAGTGACCTCTTTCTTTACCACATCAAGGATGGTTGGATTGAGTCTTCTTTGCGGTTGTCTAACCGGCCTAGCTCCTTCTTGGAGAAATATACGGTGCATGCATTTGCGAGGGTCAATCCCCACAATATCGACTAGGCTCCAACCAATCATTTTCTTGTACTTTCTGAGAACATCTAGGAGCCTCTCTTCTTCCTCACTAAAGAGCTCACTAGCAATAATGACTGGACACTTTTCGTTATCCTCTAAGAAAGCATATTTCAAATGAGATGGAAGAGGTTTCAATTCACTCTTTGCCTTAAGCTGAGGTTCTTTTTCATCAAGCTCACGAGCTTCATCCTCAACAACTTCCTCATGTTCATCCTCTTCGTCATTCCTCTCCTCAATGGCTTGGTAGCACAACTTGTTATGGTCTTCGTCTTGCGCTTCCGCTACCAACTCATCAATTACATCACGTCGGAGAACAGAATGCTCTTCGGGAGGATGTTTCATGGCTTCTTCCAAATTAAACTTGATAGTCTTGTCTCCAACCTCAAAGGAATATGTACTGGTGAAGGCATCTAACTTGAATTTAGAGGTTTTAAGGAAAGGCCTACCAAGTAGAACGGAGGATGAGCTTCTATTCTCTGTTGGGGGCATTTCAAGGATATAAAAGTCAACCGGAAAGATCAAGTCCTTGATTCCCACAAGTACATCTTCGGCTATTCCTGTTACCGTGATCACACTTTTATCGGCCAAGAAAAATCTCGCCGTCGACCTCTTCAATGGAGCTAAATTCAACCGCACAAAAGTAGAAAGCGGCATGATGCTTACACAAGCCCCTAGATCACACATACAATCATGAAAAGTGTGTCCACCAATACAACAAGATACCAAACAAGGCCCAGGATCACCACATTTCTTTGGTATGGGTTCCATCAAGGAAGAGATTGAACTTCCCAAGGATAATGTCTCCAATTCCCCTATCCTATCCTTGTGTGTACACAAGTCTTTTAATAATTTTGCATACTTTGGAATTTGTTGAATAGCATCAAGAAGTGGTATGGTTACCTCAACCTTCTTGAACACTTGAAGCATGTTCATGTCAAATTCTGGCATCTTCTTTGCTTTCTTTACCATGAAAGGGAATGGAATTAGGATGGACTCATCCACTAGAGCTTTCCTCTTGGGTTCCTTGAGGTTTACTCCTTCCTCTTCATGCCTCTTGCCTACCTCCTCCTCTTCATGTGGAGCTTCAACAATCACTTCTTCCTTATGAATGTCTTCCAAGATCCTTGGAGGTATCTCCTCCAATGTAGTTCCCGATCGTAGAGTGATGGCGTTGATACTGCCCTTTGGGTTTGGTTGGGGTTGGGATGGAAGGTTAGAAGAACTTGAGGGTTGATTGGTATTGTTGGAAGAGGACATGGACATCTTTGAAATCATTTTGGCAAGATTGGCTAATTGAGCATTCATAGCCTCAAATTGAGTCTTATAGCTTTCATCTCTTTTATCCACAGTGGCTTTAAGCTCTTCAATTTGGTTGGTAAGAGGTGAAGAGGTATGGTTGGGTTGTTGTCTTTGGTGTGGTGCTTGGTACTTGGTGTAGTTGTTTTGGTTTTGGTTGTGGTGGTTTTGGTTTGCTTGGTAATTGTTATTGTGGTGAGAAGAAGAGTTGTTCCATCTTTGGATTTGGTTGTTCCCTTGTGCATTGTCTCTCCACCCTTGGTTTTAATTACTACCATGAGGGTAGTGGTTTTGGCTTTGAGAGGGGTAGGGTGGATGATTGTTGTAATTCACATTGGCCACTACAAGGGCATGCTCCTCTTGAATTTGATGGCATTGATCAGTGTAATGAGTGGTGCTAGAGCACAAACCACAAATCCTAGGAGGGCCTTCAAGTTGGGCAATGGGAGGTGGGGCTTGGACGGCTTGGATGGAGTAGAACTCCTTTTGATCCTTTTGTATTTGGGTGAGAATGGTGGTCATATCCCCAAGTGCTTTGGTTAGGCTTGCTTCGGAGGGGGACGGTTCTACCACACCCTTGAGAGGGTTACTTCTCACTCTTGTGTGTTGCGTAGCTTCGGCAACATCCTCTATCAAACTCTAAGCTTCTCCCTCCGTCTTGTTTTTCGAAAGGGAACCACCGCTAGAAGCGGTGAGCAATCTTCTATCTTCCACACAAAGACCTCCGGTGAAGTAGCTAATTAGCAAGTGAGTGTTCATTCCATGGTGTGGACAAGACTCTAGTAACCTCTTGAATCTAGACCAATACTCATACAAACTCTCTTGATCTCTTTGTATTATGCCCGAAATCTCTTTCCGGATGTAGTCGGTCTTCTCTGGTAGAAAGAACTTGTTTAAGAACTCTCTTCTTAAGAAATCCCAGTTGGTAGCAATCTCATCTGGTAGTGAATAGAACCATGTCTTTGCTTGCGCCTCAAGGGAGAAAGGAAAAGCAAAGACCATGATAGCCACCTCATCGGCTCCATGCCTTCTAGTAGTAGAACAAGCAACTTCAAAATCCTTTAAATGTCGGATGGGGTCTTGACCCGGCAACCCATGATACTTAGGTAGTAGATTTATCAAGCTACTTGGTGCACGAAATTGCAATCACACTTTTGCAATTCCGCACAACTAACCAGCAACTGCACTGGGTCGTCCAAGTAATACCTTACGTGAGTAAGGGTCGATCCCACGGAGATTGTCGGCTTGAAGCAAGCTATGGTTATCTTGTAATTCTTAGTCAGGATATCAATAATTATCAGGGTTGATTGTAAAAAGTAAAAGAACATGAAATAAGTACTTGTTTTGCAGTAATGGAGAATAGGTTGAGGTTTTGGAGATGCTCTATCTTCTGAATCTCTGGTTTCCTACTGTCTTCTTCTTCAAGCACGCAAGACTCCTTCCATGGCAAGCTGTACGTAGGGTTTCACCGTTGTCAATGGCTACCTCCCATCCTCTCAGTGAAAATGTTCAACGCGCTCTGTCACAGCACGGCTAATCATCTATCGGTTCTCAATCAGGTTGGAATAGAATCCAGTGATTCTTTTGCGTCTGTCACTAACGCCCAGCCCTCAGGAGTTTGAAGCTCGTCACAGTCATTCAATCCTTGAATCCTACCCAGAATACCACAGACAAGGTTTAGACCTTCCGGATTCTCTTGAATGCCGCCATCAATTCTAGCTTATACCACGAAGATTCTGATTAAGGAATCCAAGAGATATCTACTCAATCTAAGGTAGAACGGAGGTGGTTGTCAGGCACATGTTCATAGGTGAGAATGATGATGAGTGTCACGGATCATCACATTCATTAGGTTTAGGAACAAGTGATATCTTAGAATAGAAGCAAGCGTGATTGAATGAAAAACAGTAGTAATTGCATTAATCCATCAAGACACAGCAGAGCTCCTCACCCCCAACCATGGGGTTTAGAGACTCATGCCGTAGAAGATACAATAAGAAACGTGTAAAGTGTCATGAGGTGTAGATACAATGTCAAAAGATCCTATTAATAGTGAACTAGTAACCTAGGGTATACATAAATGAGTAAATGACGTAAAAATCCACTTCCGGGGTCCACTTAGTGTGTGCTTGGGCTGAGCATTGAAGCTTTCATGTGTAGAGACGTTTTCTGGAGTTAAACGCCAGCTTTTATGCCAGTTTGGGCGTTTAACTCCAATTTTTATGCCAGTTCCGGCGTTAAACGCTGGGAATTCTGAAGCTGATTTGCAACGCGGTTTGGGCCATCAAATCTCGGGCAAAGTATGGACTATTATACATTGCTGGAAAGCCCAGGATGTCTACTTTCCAACGCCGTTGAGAGCGCGCCAATTGGGCTTCTGTAGCTCCAGAAAATCCACTTTGAGTGCAGGGAGGTCAGAATCCAACACCATCTGCAGTCCTTTTCAGCCTCTGAATCAGATTTTTGCTCAGGACCCTCAATTTCAGCCAGAAAATACCTGAAATCTCAGAAAAACACACAAACTCATAGTAAAGTCCAGAAAAGTGAATTTTAACTAAAAACTAATAAAAATATAATAAAAACTAACTAAAATATACTAAAAACATACTAAAAACAATGCCAAAAAGCGTATAAATTATCCGCTCATCACAACACCAAACTTAAATTGTTGCTTGTCCCCAAGCAACTGAAAATCAAGATAGAATAAAAAGAAGAGAATATACTATAGACTCCAAAATATCAAAGAAACTTAGCTCCAATTAGATGAGCGGGACTAGTAGCTTTTTGCTTCTGAACAGTTTTGGCATCTCACTTTTTCCCTTGAAGTCTAGAATGATTGGCATCCATAGGAGCTCAGAACTCAGATAGGGTTATTGATTCTCCTAGTTAAGTATGATGATTCTTGAACATAGCTACTTTATGAGTCTTGGCTGTGGCCCAAAGCACTCTGTCTTCCAGTATTACCACCGGATACATACATGCCACAGACACATACTTGGGTGAACCTTTTCAGATTGTGACTCAGCTTTGCTAGAGTCCCCAATTAGAGGTGTCCAGGGTTCTTAAGCACACTCTTTTTACCTTGGATCACAACTTTATTATTTATTTATTATTTTATATATATATATATATATGTATAATTTTTTTTGAATTTTGTATTCACTGCTTTTTCTTGCTTTAAGAATCAATTTGATGATTTTTCAGATCCTCAATAACAGTTCTCCTTTTCCATCATTCTTTCAAGAGCCAACAATTTTAACATTCTTAAAACAACAAATTCAAAAGACATATGCACTGTTCAAGCATTCATTCAGAAAACAAAAAAATATTGTCACCACATCAAACTAATTCAACTAGTTTCAAAGATGGATTCAAAATCCTGTACTTCTTGTTCTTTTGTGATTAAAGCATTTTTCATTTAAGAGAGGTGATGGATTCATAGGACATGCATAGCTTTAAGACATGAACCTTAAATTTTATTAATCATGAATTAAGAACAAGACTCAAAAATAGATATAAGATAAGACTAATAGTAATAGAAAACAAAAATTCAAATAGGCTCCTAATGATAGAGGTTATCATAGAGTTAGGACTTAACAACCTTGATTTTGAGAAGTGGATGCTCCCTCAACTTGAGGGGAGAACTTTTGGCATTTCAACTCTTGAAGTTCACGCCCCTGCTTCTCTTGTTCCTTCAGCAATTTGCAGAGCATGCAGTTCTGATTCTGCTGTTCTTCCTTAAGTTGTTCCATAGTTTCTTGCAACTTGGTGATAGATGCTTCTAGGCTGGCCCAGTAGTCAATTTTAGGAAATTCAGGGAGGAACTCATGCGCCTTCTTTTTGATAGAGTTGTCTTGCATTTGTCCTTCCATTGACTTCTTGGTGATTGGATGTTCAATTGGTATGAATTCATCTACTCCCATCTTCACCCCAGCCTCTTTACAGAGCAAGGAGATCAAGCTTGGATAAGCCAGTTTGGCTTCAGTGGAATTCTTGTTTGCAATTGTGTAGATCTCACAAGCAATCAGATGATGAACCTCTACTTCTCTTCCAAGCATAATACAATGAATCATCACTGCTCTCTTGATAGTGACCTCAGAACGGTTGCAAGTGGGCAATATGGAACGCCCAATAAAGTCTAGCCAGCCTCTTGCAATTGGTTTGAGGTCTCCCCTCTTGAGTTGGTTTGGGACACCTTTTGAATTGGTTATCCACTTAGTTCCAGGGAGGTAAATGTCCTCTAGAACTTGATCCAACCCCTTATCTGCTCTCACCATTCTCCTATTAAAGGATTCAGGATCATCTTGCAGTTGAGGCAATTTGAAGACCTCTCTTATTTTGTCAAGATGGAAGTAGATAACTTTCCCTTTGACCATGGTTCTGTAAGTATGGAAAGTAGTTCCAGTCATTCTTTGCTTATCTGTCAGCCACAGATTTGAGTAGAATTCCTGAACCATATTTCTTCCAACCTTTATCTCAGGATTGGTTAGAACTTCCTATCCTCTGTTTCGAATTTGCTCTTGGATCCCCGGATATTCATCTTCTTTTAGATCGAATTTGACTTCCGGGATCACTGACCTCAGACCCATTATTTTGTGATAATGGTCTTCATGTTCTTTGGTTAAGAACTTCTCTTGATTCCAAAGACTCTTTGGATTATTCTCTTTCTTGCCTCTTAAATTGGTTTGTTTTCCCTTAGGAGCCATGATCTTGATGAATCTTGGCTTAGTGATCACGGAAAAGCACACCAAACATAGAGGTATGCTTGTCCTCAAGCAAAAGAAAGGAAAGAGGGGAGAGAGGAGGAGAGCAAATTTGAATGGTGGGCAGAAAGGGATGGCCGAACATGTATTTATAAGGGAGGGGGAGAGATTTCAAAAATTTTGAAGGAGACTTGAGAAGATATGGAAAGATTTTGAGAAATATTTGAGTTTTTGAAGAAGATTTGGGAAGGATTTGAGAGAGATTTGAAGAATGATTTTATTTTTTTGAAAATCTGAGGGTGAATGATGAAAGTTTGAAATGTGTTTATGTAGAAAATTATGGATCAAAACAGGAAAGTTTGAAAAAAAATTTTAATTAGAAAGCAAAATCTCTGTCCCCCCACCTTTCTGGCGTTAAACGCCCAGAATGGTATCCATTCTGGCATTTAACGCCCATATGTTGGCCATTGTGGGCGTTTAACGCCCAGCCAGGTACCCTGGCTGGCGTTAAACGCCAGAATTCCCTTCATCACTGGGCATTTTGCTAAACGCCCAGGATGCTGCACACCTGGCGTTAAACGCCCAGGATGCTGCACACCTGGCGTTAAACGCCCAGAATGGTGCCCATTCTGGCGTTTAACGCCCAAAATGGCACCTTTACTGGCGTTAAACGCCCAAAATGGTGCCCATTCTGGCGTTTAACGCCCAAAGTACCCCTTACTGGCGTTTTTTCGCCAGCAAGCTCTTTTTCTCTGCTTTTTGCACTGAATCCTTCTGTAACTCTGTGAATTCCTTCAATTTTGATATTTGCCCTTTGAGAATATGTATCAAACTTTGATTAAACAAAACAGATAACCTGCTAATGACTGGGTTGCCTCCCAGCAAGCGCTTCTTTATTGTCTTTAGCTGGACCTTCACTGATGATCATTCAAGCCTCAGTTTTGAGCATACTTGCTCAAAATTGCTTTCAAGATAATGCTTGATCCTCTGTCCATTAACAATGAACTTTTTGTCAGAATCAGTATCCTGAAGCTCAACATATCCATATGGTGACACTCCTGTAATCACATACGGACCCCTCCACTGGGATTTAAGTTTTCCTGGGAACAATCTGAGCCTAGAGTTGAAGAGCAGAACTTTTTGTCCTGGCTCAAAGACTCTGGATGACAACTTCTTGTCATGCCACTTCTTTGCCTTTTCCTTATAAATCTTTGCATTTTCAAAGGCACTGAGTCTAAATTCATCTAGCTCATTTAGCTGGAGCAATCTTTTTTCACCAGCTAACTTAGCATCCAGGTTTAGGAATCTGGTTGCCCAGTAGGCTTTATGTTCCAGTTCCACGGGCAAATGACAGGCCTTGCCATACACAAGTTGGTATGGAGAGGTTCCTATTGGAGTCTTGAATGCTGTTCTGTATGCCCACAGAGCATCATCCAATCTCTTTGCCCAATCCTTTCTTCGGGTAATTACAGTCCGTTCTAGGATTCTTTTTAGCTCTCTGTTAGAGACTTCAGCTTGCCCATTTGTCTGTGGATGATACGGGGTTGCCACTTTGTGGCTAATTCCATATCGGACCATAGCAGAGTAGAGCTGTTTATTGCAGAAATGAGTACCCCCATCACTGATTAGGACTCTGGGAACACCAAATCTACTGAAGATGTGTTTCTGGAGGAATTTTAGCATGATCTTAGTATCATTAGTGGGTGTAGCAATTGCGTCTACCCACTTAGATACATAGTCCACTGCCACCATAATGTAAGTGTTTGAGTATGATGGTGGGAACGGACCTATGAAGTCAATCCCCCATACATCAAACAATTCAATCTCTAAGATCCCTTGTTAAGGCATGGCATATCCGTGAGGCAAGTTACCAGCTCTTTGGCAGCTGTCACAGTTACGCACAAACTCTCGGGCATCTCTATAGATAGTAGGCCAGTAGAAGCCACATTGGAGGACCTTAGTGGCTGTTCGCTCACTTCCAAAATGTCCCCCATACTGTGATCCATGGCAGTGCCATAGGATCCTTTGTGCTTCCTCTCTGGGTACACATCTGCGGATCATTCCGTCTGCACATCTCTTAAAGAGATATGGCTCATCCCAAAGGTAGTACTTGGCATCTGAAATTAATTTCTTTCTTTGCACCCTGCTGTACTCCTGGGGTATGAACCTCACAGCTTTGTAATTTGCAATATCTGCAAACCATGGAGCTTCCTGAATGGCAAAGAATTGCTCATCTGGGAAAGTCTCAGAGATCTCAGTAAAAGGGAGGGACGCCCCAGCTACTGGTTCTATTCGGGACAGATGATCAGCTACTTGGTTCTCTGTCCATTTTCTGTCTCTTATTTCTATATCAAACTCTTGCAGAAGCAACACCCATCTTATGAGCCTGGGTTTTGAATCCTGCTTTGTGAGTAAGTACTTAAGAGCAGCATGGTCAGTGTACACAATCACCTTTGATCCCACTAGATAGGATCTAAACTTGTCAATGGCATAGACCACTGTAAGTAACTCTTTTTCTGTGGTTGTGTAATTCTTCTGTGCATCATTTAGAACAGGGCTGGCATAATAAATGACATGCAGAAGCTTGTTATGCCTCTGTCCCAACACTGCACCAATGGCATGGTCACTGGCATCACACATTAGTTCAAATGGCAATGTCCAGTCTGGTGCAGAGATGACTGGTGCTGTGACCAGCTTGGCTTTCAGGGTCTCAAATGCCTGCAGACACTGTGTGTCAAACATAAATGGTGTGTCGGCAGCTAGCAGGTTACTCAGAGGTTTAGCAATTTTCGAAAAATCTTTACAAAC